>NW_027395664.1:276886-373743 GCF_004382785.1 Trichoderma ghanense | reverse complement strand
AAAAAAAAAAAAAAAAAAAAAAAAAAAAAAAAAAAAAAAAAAAAAAAAAAAAAAAAAAAGAGGTCAGCAGAGACAGAAGGACGAGACGTCATCGTACCTGGGAAAAGCAACCCAGCCAATATCGAAATGCGACCCCGTCTGGTGGCTGAAACAGTTATCAAAGTCCAAGGACCGAGGCTTTTTCTGCTGCTCTTCCTCCTTGTCTGCATTGTTCTGTGTTGTCTGGGCGTCTCTGTTCGTCTTCACTGCCGTGTGCCCGTGGTGCTCCATCCGGGTCCTTCTCGAGGCATGTGCGGGTGCCCCCTCTTGCGCGTCTCGTCCTATGCGAATTGCTGCTCTCGGAAGCGTCTCTCGATGCGACGGCGGTGGGAGCCATCAGGTGGAGGGCAAGGGTAGGTACCGAGTAGGGTAACGGTACAGATACAGTACGGGACTCCGTACGAAAGCAGGCATCGTCTGGATGGGTCTGGTTTGATTTGCCCGCAGGCTCATGCTGCTGCGGATACTGTGAGGCTGAGAAGAGAAGGCGATTGACGGGATTGATTGGAGAATGAGAGACAGACGAGACGACGTGATGCTGAATGAGGTACGCACTGTATAGAGCGCGCGTACAAGTACCTCCCGCAGTACTTTTACTCGGACATCTTGCTGTTCTCTTGACCGGTGGACGAGTCAACAACTTGAAAGAGGCGAAATAGGTAGGCATGACAGCATCTGTATGGCGATTTCCACGTCATGGGAGCTGTCAAGCGGCTGTCGGCCCAGCTTACTCGCAGCCTCTCCTCTTCTCGTACGAGTCCCGAATTCCAAACCCCGTTGCAGCCTCAGGCCTCAACTCGACCCAGGGCAAAGTCACGGTCAATCAACTCACTGGCAATCACGTCCACAGCGCGCAAGTAGAAGTACCCTCGCATTCCAGCCCCATCGTCGCCCGGTACTCGGTCCAGCACGGTCCTCTCCGGCAACTGAGCACGTACCTGCCTCCACCGTTGAGATGCACCGGCCGTACCAGCTACCACATAACGTGACGAGCCGCCCAAGCATGTCATGCCCTTAGCCCCGACATCAAGTGGAATCGCGTCCCCCTTCTCCGCGGCCTGGCTTGGACCCAAGAAGGCTTCGACAGCTTCACAGTACAGTATCTAGATGTACCTAAGATACAAGGCATGCAGCACTAAGCCTCCCCTCCATTTTCCTGTTCACTCCTCCTCCTCTCCCCCTCCTTTGCCCGACGGTAGATTCGTCCAGGGCCAATCGATGGAACGATATTCACTGTACTGCAGTACTTGCAAGGTAGGTGTACCTCGCACATGCCGCTAAACAAGCGTGGCCACTCTGCGCGACTCGCCTCTCCCGTATTCCTGGTACCAGCGCGCCATTTGTTAGCCTCTGGCGTGGTTTCGCCGGCGGGCCCCTCCCCAAAAAACCCGCCGCTGGTGTGTCGCACAACAGCCGCCGCCGACCGGGATACAGGTACAGGTACAAGCAGATTCAAAGACAACATTGTCCTTCTCTCATCGCGTCCAATCAGCGCCTACGGGACTTCAACACGTTGTTGCTTGTTGCGGCTACAGCGACGTTCAGTCCCTCACAACCAGCCAGACATTGCACCGCTAAGCCAGTCCGCCGTAGCAGGGGGCTACTGTATCCTCTCCAGCTCCCCCTCAGCGCTGGGGCTGTCCGCTAAAACCTGCTACTACCGCTAGCCTCCAGCCGCCATTATTTCGAGTCCATCAACTTTCCACCCCCAGATCGCTGGACTCAAAGACACGCCTCTCACACACGGAGTACCTGGTCTAGTAGCTGCTGTAATAAAGCCCTGGGCAACTATTCCACCAAACTAGCATTTACCGGCCACTGGGTTCCTGGGTAAGGAAGCTTTCCCCCTCCGTGGCCCAGATCCGAGATGGCGCGTATTGCTCTAGCCCGACGCTGTCGACGCTGTACCTGCGCTATCAAGTATCGAAATGAGGGCAAATGGGAATTGTGATAGAGCCATCTGTCGAATCACTAGTAGTTGAACTTCCACTTCGTGACAGCTGAATCGATCGACTAATGCAACAACGGTCGAACCTGTCACCGTCAGCAGTTATGCCCTTGGCCATCATAAATGACGTTCATGCCGTTGGTTCTAGAGGTGCTTGAACTACCGTACAATATGTCTACTTTAGGTGTCCAAACAGCTGCTTGAGACCTTCATGGTACTTTGTGATGCGATTTTGAGATTAATAAACCCTCCCGCTCTCTGTGTACTATGCCCTATCAAGTATGGAGTGCGCACCATTTCATCAAAACAACCTGCGAGATATGCGGATCTGGCTCCAGCTATCAAGAGGGCAATCTCGAATTTCTCCCCCTTCTTCATATCGTGTCTGCTCCATGAAATGAGGTTTCCTTTACAGTTCATACGTTGTCCAGGATCCCCTGCACCGCCCAGGTCAAGTCAGCCGTCTTTCAGCTCGCAGCCCATTCCCAATCCATCTCCTCCTGCATGTTCTTACATTCATACGTTCCCAATATCAAAACTAGGCATATCCAAATATATTGCGCCCTTGCAGGTCCCCCAGGTTCAAGATGATATCAGTATTCGTATCGACCCAAAAACGCGCCCTGGCCGGGTCATCATGCTAGTCGGCTCCATCCCGTGAATCGGGGGGTTTTAATCTTGAGACGAACAAACCCGTCAATGCAACGGCGCACTTCTAGTCAAGAAACCGCTTCAACGGCTCCTTCGACACCCCAAGCTCCAGATAAAGCGATCAACGTCCCGCCAAACCAGTTCTCCATAGCACAGTCTAGGAACTCATACCCGCACGACTAAAATCGCACTTCAAGCAGCGAGATGGTTTCAACTTCTCCGGATAGTGTTGGCGCAGATTACGGCTGTCGCGTACTTCGGGTATCGGCCCCTTCTCTAGGACTTACTCTTGCTGTAGGTAATCAACACGGACAAGGCTGTCCGTGCAACTACATATCACGAGCCGACACACCAGCGCAGCGTACACCAAGCTTACCCTATATTCAACTCCACTGAGTTATCGCGAACCTCATTCTTCGTGTGCCGGGGTTTCATTGAGTGACAGTATTGTACAGAAACATACAAGGAAAGATGACTCAATTACGAATTGTCCAGAGTGTGCCAATGATATCAGGTTTCGCAGAGTAAGCATTGCAAAAGTCAACGACATGTACTCCGCATAATGTACGGAGTACGATTGAAGTAAATCCTTCCACACGTACTGGGCGAAAGAGTGTCAGCCCTCCACGAAATCGCCCGTCTCCGCTGCTTCTTGACAACAGTCAGCCTGCCAGCACTAGCCCGCTCAACTTCCTCCGCTCGTACGACTTTCGGTGGCTCTTCCGCAAAGCTGAAGCCAACTACTAGCCCCAAGCGCCAGACACCATTTCCGGCCCAGCGTCCGTTTCTCTCTTCGCAGATCCGATTTAGCATGAAATTGCGCCGGCGTCCCTCTACCCTCTCCAGCTCCGTCGAGATCTCAGGTTTCCCTGGCCATGTGGGGGAGGCCAGCTTTTCCCGAGAGAGCCCAGCTTCTGGGTCCTAAGGATCCGGGTACTTGGTCACCGGCGCTTAGTAGTAGGAATCACTTGACCCCCTTTTGTTCCAGTAATAACCAAGAACAGGTGTCTCGAATCATGCCCGGAATGATAAGGAAAACCTGCCAGCAGCGTCTTTCCCAAGATGAGGACTGAAACCGAATGCACTTGGCATACTGTTGGAGGGCTTTGCTTTGCAATTCAGCTGCCCACCCCCCTTTCCCCCCTCCCCCTTATGACTCAATGAATGTGACCATGAGACCCTCTGCTCGTTCATCCTGCTCTGCTATTGCTCGTTAGCACGGGGCATATTAAAGGGCCTCCATCACGGTTAAGAAGATGACGGTGGCTTGAGAGTAAAGGGCCATCCTCCGCTAGCATTGTCAGCCACAGCCAACCTGGTGTGCCAGCCCCCAGGCGCGGTTGGCCTACCGCATTGGCTACGCCGTGCAGGAAGTTGAAGGGGGGAGGGGAGGGGGTCAGTAGACAAAGCCGCGTCTACGGATTACTTGGTAAAAGTCCATTTGCAGCTCTCCCGGAGGCCCCACCCGAACCATAGCGCCTATGCGATGAATCGTTTGATCGTAATTCGTCAGTTTTCAGGCAGTCTGGCTTGATTGGATGGAAATACGACACGTTCCTTCTTGTGAGCCATCGCATGTCCCGGCAGACGTGAAGGCGGGTGGGTGGCGGAAGAGACACGGCACTGAAGCTGGTGCATCACCTTGCCATGGAATTTCAGCCCAGGTCTCGACAACGTCCGTTCAAGCAATAGCAACGCGGAAAGTGAGCCTCACCGGTGACTGGCAGTTAGCATTGCCGTGCTAAAAGAGGCTGATCGAGGCGGCAGCGAGATTAGACGACCGTTTTCCTTTCCACTCGTGTAGCTTCCCAGGTCCATTCCCTGTGCGGAGGGGGAGGTGCAAATCGCGGCTGACCTGGTCTCTAGTCAACAACTAGCCGGGGAGAGTGATAGGATGCTACTATGGCAGCTCTGCTTCATTCGTAAAGGGGAGTCCATGGTTTGGGCACCTTTGGATGGTCGAGGTCAAGCGGCCCATGTCCTTGTCTAGCTAGTACTCCTGCTAGCACTCCCCGTGATCGTCTAGCGGTCAAGGTAGCAATTCCTTGCTTCGTTGCTGAAGCTGCCTTGCGTCCAGACGAGTCTCGAGACAGGCGTATGAAATGAGATACCGTGAGGCAGCCCGGATGCTGCTCTTGGGCACTGCTCTTCGTGGCCCTTGCCTGCCTGACGTGATTTTCATCGTCACGCTTATTGCCTAGCTCCGGCTGCGGTGCCCATTCGTTTGAAATTCCTTTCGGGCTTTAAGACACACGGGAGAGTAAAATGAAGTCAGGCAGAAGCTTGATGACATTGCTGCCCAGCGTAGGGTGTAAGAGTAGCTCGCCGGCGCTGCTAGAGCTCCGAGACTTGGATTCAAAGCCCGAGCTTCCTTTGATCACAATCGCCTGAGCTACCTTCCACGACATAGACCCTTGGTGAGCTTTTTCTTTTTCTTTTTTTTTTTTTTTCCCCCACGAAACACTGTGTATGATAATCATCACGGATGCACCATATTGCACCTCTGGCGCAGTACAGGTGAGGAGGCGAGGAAGCTGTTTGAAATCTTCATAACGTCGGCGAGGTGGCGTATGCGTCCTTGTTCGGCATTTGGATATTCTAGGACAGAAATGCCGAGACCAGCTGGGCACAGAGCACATCGTACACCTCCCCAAGCTCGAGAGATGTAATAGACCTGCAGCTATGCTATGCCAAGGGGCGCGAACCTGCCACGTCCTCGGTACGCGTACATGCCCTCCAGACTGCCGCTTGGTCTAATATGTGCTGCTTAGTTGATTGGTCTTAGCAGGGACTGCTTGGCTATGGTATCATGACAGACTTGGCACTCTGTAATACTTCGTACTCAGTACGGGCTCTCTGCGATCTTGCTGGAGCGCCACCCGTCTGGGATCGGCGCTAACCCTACTGCGTCGTCAATGATTGATGCCAGCTCAGCAAGGAGGACGGAATTCCGGCTGCGTGCGTGCGTCGTAATACCACATTCTCGTCTTCTCCTGCAGGTCATGAGAAGACTGTCAAAAAGAAAAGGGGAAAATAAGAGGCTCGGGTGTCGTCTCTTGTTTGTCGATGTTGATTGGGTGATTCGGTATGAAGTGGCTGTACGAAGTAAAGTGGCTGCAATCAAGTCTTCGACCAATTGCTGCTCCAGATGCGTGCCAAAGGGGGTACGTGCTGCAACGAGGGTAGGTCAGACCATGCAAGACGATTGAATGCAGCATTTTCCAGCTGCCTTGTCCCCTTTCCCTTTCGCTCCGACTCCTTTGTCCGCTTCGTCTGCCTTGTTTTTCCTTTTCTGGTCTTTGCCGACTGTCGTCTTCCTGTCCATGCGCGCTGACGGCTGTCGGGGGGAGCTCATAATGGAGGCGTTCCCCTGCGATCAGGTGATGGATGATGCCGGGCCTGGCTTCCCCCGGAAAACGCTGATAGCTAGGCGGTGGAGTTGTGTGCGGCTGCGGCAGTGCGGTAGGGATCAATGACAAGGTTATCTTCTAAATTGGTCGGCATGTGCAGGACGTCAGAACCGAGCAGCAGGCTGGGGGCAGGGAGTGCAATTTGCTGCCCACAGAAGGATCGCGGCCTTGTCTACCTGTAACTCGCGAGCTGAAATGCCGTGACAGGCCTGCTGTCTGTAGCCAAGACTCGACCCTCCGGCATGGAAGACTATGTCGCACAATCACACTGTCCTGTCGTGACACCTGGGGTTTATCTACACGTCTCCAAAAGTCAGCCACGGTCGTACAGCGCTGAACCAAACCCTCATCATCATCGGCATCCCTGCCCATCAGTGGATCTACCACGTGAGGCTACGCCCTTGTCGCATTGCAGGTTCGAGGGAAACACAAAGCTCAGCCATCACACGTGGACCCTCCAGAGGGGCTTCTGTTCAGCCGTGTGCGACAAGAACTGCGTCGGAAGGGAGGGCAGACGCCGCGAGTTCGAGAAGCCCGCCAAAGCGAGCAGAGTTGATATTGCGGTGAGTCCAGATCTCAACCGCAACAGCCACAACAACCACAGCCGCAACCACAGCGCGCAGGTTCACCTCGGCACCCGGTCGGTGAATTGGCAGGCCGCGGCTCTCCAAAGAGCTGCCAAGTCAAGCTAAAATCGCCGTCTTGAGGGGGGCACAGTGTGCAGGCTCTAGGGCAGCATTGACGAGGATATGCAAGAAGTCGGAGAAGCGACCCTGTCCGAGTACTGCCCCCCATATGAACTAAAGGTTGCACCCGTACATGGGCATCTTTGGATGCGCGCTCGCTTAGATAACAACCACAATGCTCTCTTGATGGATTTTTCTTCTTTTTGACGACGGACGGCTTCTGCGGGGGTCATTGCGTCTCGGCACGCACAGAGTACGGCCGCATTTCGAATCTTATGCTCTGCGGACAAAGTTCCGAGGTCGCTCTTCCTCCCCGTATGCCTCTCATTGTCGCTTCTCCTTCACTAGGACAAACTCAGAGAAGCATGGACGTTAGCTGGACCATCGTTCTGACGCCGGCAGACAGGCCATGATTTGGCACTTGGGCTCTTGACCAACGAAACGGCGCGACCGTGCCAATTCGGGGTATAGATGGCCTGAGGGGCGATTTTAGTCTCTCCCGAGGATTCGGGTCGATTTGATCTGTTGACGCCTCCCAAGGCTGAAGGCCGCTTTTAGTCAGGCAAGAAATACATTGGCGGCGATGGCGACGAGAAGCATAGGCACGCGAGGTAACGCTGGCACAGAGTTGTGTCTCTGCGGGCCAAGACAGGATGCTGCAAGCAGAAGGCAAACATGAGTCAGCAGCGACTGAGGGTTTGTGCATGATGTGATGAGATGCTTGGACGGGCAACGGTCACGTTGACATGTTTTTGAGGAGAGCTGTGCCGTCGCTTGAACGCCGAACACGGGCGGTATGCAATGAATATACCGATATCCCGGATCGTACGAGATGAAGATGGAGGGAGCGAGACAGGCATCGTAGAGGATAGAGCAGCGAAAAACCGGAGAGAGGGGAAAGGATAGACACGGAGAGACGAAGAGAGAGCGATACTTGGTACCTGGTGGCCACCGTGTGTGCCTGCGCCTATCATGCCGCGGTCCCTCTCGCTGGATAATTCTGCATGTATGTCTCAGGTTGGGCAATACAGCCAGGAGGGCGATGCGGCGTCCCTTGTTGGCTACACCGAACCTTCCAAGGCTCTCGGCCTGCACGCCATGCAACCGCTAGCACTTCGTATTCTTTTGCTGCTGCTGCGTCTCGCTTCCGCCATGTCATCGTTGCCCGTGCCCTCCGGGTGATGCGGGCAGCTGAAAAGACTCGCTGTCGTGCCCAGCCGCCCATCAGCGGATTGGTGGTTGGCACTCGCTCACTCGTCCTGCTGCCCATCACAAGACAGACAGCATGGCGTAGTTCTAGTGATACGGAGGAGTGGCCCAGAGTGGCACGTCTGCTCCGAGCTGGGTGAGCGGTTTGTATAGCTTTCTGTACGAAGTATGTGCACGTTCCTGCACGGGAAACGGACATGATTTCATCTCAGCGTTGGATGAGCGGAGAAGGGTATTAACCATTTATCCGGAAACAGAAGGGGGGCAAGAGCGAAGGCTTGTCATCTTTCTATCCTCTCTGGCCGAGAGAAGTGGGGAGGCGTGGTTGAATCTGCAGTTCCAGGCCCTGCAACTCGCATCGCATCGCATCATTTCGCTGCCGTCGATGGCCTCAAATCACCCGCGGCGGGTATGAGAGAGAGAGACATGGGCAACTGACTGGGCGAGAGAAAGGTGGGCAGAGTCGACAGGGAACAGCGAGAGACGAGAGTTGGATCTGCGCACCGACAGCGGAGCTTGGTGTGTACTGTAATGGCCTGTACTGTACAGGTACAGAACGGACTGCCTGGATGCTGCTGACTCGTCTCCGTCTGCCCGTGCCTGTGCTTCGTAGGAGACAAATGCGGACATGCCTTACGAGGACCCGAAGACAGGCGATTCGGGCGTGTCAAGAAGATCCTTGGCCTGCGCAGCCAGGACAGGTATCGATGTGATGGGCAGCTGACGCCTCCGGTCCGACACGGATATTCAAGCATTCGACACCTCGGCCGGTCATGCACCTCCTCGCCTGCAAAGTGGCAACGCGTCGGTATCACCTCGAATCATCTATGTACGCAGCATGAGTGCTTGGATTCACCAGTCATGCATCCATTGATATCAAAGGTCGAGAACGCCCGGAACGGTGGTGCCTGCATCTCAGCAACTGGCAACCACCTATCGGAGGAGCCTCTCCATTTCGGGCGAATCAGCTGATGGAGCAGCGCGTTCTGGCCATCTGATTGCCCACAGCTGCATGATGATGATGTTTTCGGGGCTGTCCACTTCGCCGTGCGTCGTACTTGTACAGTACGTACATATCAGCCTGTCTGGATAGATGGAATGACTTGACACGGTGCTGATCGGTCGCTACGTAATGCACCAGGCAGGAAACGCACTCCTCACCCAGTCATCGGGACCATTACTCGTACATGTATGTGTCTGTGGTCTAGCCAACCCTCGCTGCAATCGGGGAAGATGACAGAAAGGCTCGAGGAGATGGATGAATGGCCATGGACGGACCTCATATCATCAGCCCAGCAACAGGGTGCTGATGCTGATGCTGGTCGTGGAAGCTCCCAGATGGCGTCCATCTGCTGCTAGCGGGCGCCAGCCCATGGCATCGTCCATCGCTCCCCTGGCGCTGTAACAAAAACCGTCGCCTGCTGCGGCAGAGACTGCTGGGGGACCTGGCAGCGCCCTGAACCGCCGTAGACGGTGCTGACGGAGAGAAGCGGCTCAGGGCCAATGCCAGCCTTCAACAACAGGGCCGGAGACGGTCCAGAACTAGAGCGGTTCACGGCCAGGGACATCGAGCCAGCGAGCCAGTAGCGCTGTGGAAGCTAGTGGACGATCCAGGGCAGAAGCTGGGGCCACAGCTGATCTCCAGGCATTTGAATCTGGGCAGGCATGAGGAGCTGGGGGGAGTTTGATAATGACGACGATGATGATGGTGGTGGACGGAGTACGGAGGGCGCCCTGGCGAAGGAGCCAGGCAGACGCCGCATGTAGCACCCCGTCCTTGTCCTCGTACCGCTACGACGCGGCTGCTGCGCAAAGCTCCTGGCACATGTGCAACGGCGAGTACCGGTACTGTTGCCTCTGCTGCTGCTCCGCGCAGGTGGTGATACCTGTGCCTCGCAGCGATCTGAACGACGACCTCGGGACGTTGACAACATCCATCCTCGGCGCCAATGCAATGACACCCGTCGACTCGACTCGGCCGCCGCGCGCGCGCAATGCCCTGTGCCGACCTTCCTTAACACCAGAGGTTCGATTCTCCATAGCCCGGCTATCGACCCTGCGCCTTTTAGCACGGTTACACAAAGCGGCTGCGTGGGACGAGCGACTTTGGTTCTTGCGGAGAATATCGTGCCCGTAGGAGATACAAGTACGGCACACAGGTACTCGTGCTCCGGACTGGCCCAGCGTGGGCCGCTCGCGTGCGACATTCTCGCTAGCGCAATGCTGGAACCATTGCTCTGGGCTGCTTAGCCGCTCGCTGGCTCCAGCTCTTGCGTTGTGGTTCGTCTCGTGTCTGTGACTTGACCTGATCGTGAAGCCTGACTCTCCTATTCACCTCAACGGCACGTCGTCTGCTCTGCTCTGGCCAAACCACCCCGACAGGACGCATTGGGGACGCCCTCTGCTCTCCCTCGCCCTCGGCGGCGGGCGCGAGTGGATGGCATACGGCCGTTTGCGGCGTCTGGCCCGTGCAATGTCGGTTCTGTATCTGTACTGTGCGCCGCCTCCGAATTCTGTGTCTGTTCTTGTACATACATACGCGGCCATGTCAGGCAATCAAGCGGTTCGCCCTTATTGGCACTACCTCCGGCGTAACATTGGCTGCGGGTCTGCCTCAACCCTTCAACCCCTTCAGCCCACCCCCCACGACGAGCAGATGCTCCACGGGTGACATCCTGGTTAGGGCAATGCTGGGCCTCTATTGGGTGGACTTGGGCAGGCCATCCCATTGGCCATTATTGCTTTTCTTTACAACGGAGAGGAGAAGAGCGAGAGCGTGAGAAAGAAAAGAACTTGAAGAGAGAAAAAAAAAAAAAAAAGATGGGAGGTAGGGGAGGGGAAAGACGCAGATCTCTCAACTCCACGAAAATCCGCGCAGGTAGCAGTACGAGTGGCTGCTCCCAACTCCGCCGCACGTCTACGCGTTCAGCCATGTACCAGAGACATGCACTGTCATGGCACGGTACGGAGACCATCGTCCACCTTGCGGCACGGGTGCGAGGGCGTCAAATTCCTGTGCGGCTGGCTTCAAATCTCCAGGCTTCAGCTCGTCCCGCTTGCTGGGAGCGAACTTGTACAAACTCAGAGTAGCCAGCATCTGGGCATCCACCGAGGACCCCGGTAACTGGGAATCGCGTCTACTTGGGCCGTACAGGTACTCGTACGAAGTGCGAGGCAGGTCCTGGAGTCGCACACCGGGGAGGGGCCAGCCGTGCTGAAGACTCGAGCTTTTCCGGGCGCGATTTGAGGCGATGCGACAGAGAGCGAGCATCAGGACTTACTCGTGCCAGGAAAGGTGGAGGGCGTACTTAGGCATGTACTGCATGTACGTGCATGCGGGTACCGTACTGTGATCAAGAATCGCACGTCTCTATGGAAAGGTATCGTGAGTCCCGGCTTGAATGCAGGGCTCAGCTTTGCCACAACTGTGTCCGATAGAAACGCCTCTCTGCTGCCCGCCACAGCTTCAGTCAGTTCTGCGGCAGGCATTGCAACTGCTGAGGGCTGGGGCATGTTTGGCTGGGAGGGGAAACCCGACGCAATTGGTCGGCTCGCCTTCTGCAAGGACAGGGAGCCTTTTGCATTTCTTTGGCTTTCATTCGCTCTTGCGGTATTGTGTGTGCGCTGCGCGTGCGCATGTGCGTGTTTTTCTGATTTATCTTTTTATTATTCAAATGGTCGATTTAAATTTCTCACAATCTGATTTTGATCATTTTTTTCCCCTTTTTGATTTGGCCTTTTGCCTTTTGCCCTCTTTTCCACACCTTATTCGAGGTACGGAGTACATGCACCGAGAGTCACCCGCCAACCCACGTTAGCGTGTTTTTTTTTTCTCAATTTTTTTCCCCTTCTTTTTTCTCCTCCTTCTTGCACTCCTCGCCCTGCTCTTCTCCAACAAACGTCGGCTCCCCCCAGTCGGACGAATTGATTCGACTGCCATCAGACGCGCTTCCGAGGCGTCAAACCGCAGCCACAGGCACGCGCAATTGCAGCATCTCTCGCCCAGAGTCCCGAATCTCGTCTCCAGGCTCGCCAACCTTTTTCGCACTACGGCGGAAATAACCCGATTGCCACACGCCCCCCCCTAAGCGTCTCTGGGTCAGACGCCGCTCGTCGCTCGGATCGTACTCCGTGCTACTAGCGAGAGGCCGTCCTGGTACTGTGCAGTACCTGTACACGAGCGAGCTGCAGGCATCGTCCACAGCGCTGGGTTTTGGTCGCAGGCTCCAGGTTGGACGCAGTCGCTCCCCAGCTCCAGAATAACTGACCCTGGTCTCCTGCGGCTGCAAGTCGTGAGTCCCACCCTCCTGTACCAAGGCCTTGTACTCGTACCCTCGAGGCTGACCCTCTCCCATCGAATCCCGTCATTCATTTTTTTTTCTTTCCCTTTCCCTTCTCGTGCTGGCCCGTATAAAATTCTTTCGTCCCGCACTACTTGGCCTTACGCGAACTTGCCTGCCGTCATAAACTGACCTGAGAGTTTCCCCCTCCCCAGCAAGGACCAGAAAGAGAAAAGCACACGCGCCCCGCCTCGTCTTCTCGTATGCCGAGCAGGTAGAGTTCGCCTTCTAGAACTGCCTACGGTGCTAGTAAGCGCCTCATATCGCCAAGCAAGCCAGCCGGCTCTTCCTCGCGCCCCGTGTCCGTCTATCAGGCGCAAGAACCGAGACAAGACGGCCGCGCGAGCCAGCGAAAACCAAAGAAGCCACACGCCCCTTTGGTCCTTGCCCAAGCCCATACGCTAGACTCTCTTGGACCTTGCAATCCCCGGCCTGCTCCAAGGCTATATTAGCTTGGGGGTCCCCAAATCTGTGCGACCGGACGGCCTAGTTCCTCCTCTAGCCCCCCCCTTCGACAGTTTGGCCTGATCGCAAAGCGAGACATCCCTGACCCAAGATCCGCGCTTCCAAGGTCCAAGACTTCCTGGGCCTCTTGGAGCTAGTGCGCATCACGCTCCCCGAACTGCTCCATCAACAGACGCAGTTTTTCAACCACCAACTTGCGACTCTGTCGCTACGGTATACATACACCGGTGCCCCAGTCCGCGCTACTATTGCCGCCGCCGGCGATATTACATATACTAGCCATTGCTGCTTGCGCCGCCACCGCGACACCAAAAGCTGTCCCCCCCGGAAGAGGCCAGCCTGCTCATCACTCTACCTTTTCACCACTACTATTTCTTCCCTCCCCCTGCACCATCTGGACGCGAGTGCTTGGAAACTAGTCTCGTCTGGACGCCGTCTCTTTTTCACTGCACGCCAAATCTTGTGTGGAGTTCGGTAGCACGTTCCTGAGAAGCCAACGCGAACCACCAACATCGCGACTTTGGGAAGTCTCGATCCTTCTTTCATACTTCCGCAACTTTCTGTCGTGCTTCGACAACAAACAGCTGTCAACGGACCTGCTCGCACGTCCGCGCAAAACACCGGAAGAAGAGAAGCAAGACCTCGTGTCGCCAAGCTCTCTCCCATCTTTGTCGGCATTGCCACCGTCAACGAGCATCTCGAGTTTTTATGGACCGCGGTGCCGCTCAGTTCTCGCAGTCAGGTTTGCCTTCGCCCTACTCCAGCAGCTTCGGCGACCAGCATTCTGAAGGCTCGTCGGCAGAACACGCGTCTGCTGCCCAGTACCCCGGGAAACAAGACTACCCGGCCTCTGTGACGCCCACGTCAGAGTACAGCGTCTACCCTCCCTCGGCGCGTTCAGGATCCTTTTCGGAGCAAATCCAGCGTTCATACCATCCCTCCAGCACCGCCAGCAGCGGAGGTATGGCGCAACAACAGAACAGTCCGTCTATGCCCCAGCACAATGGGCCTAGCCATCAAGCCCACCCCGTCAATTCTGACAACGATGTGCCTATAGATCCGTCTATTGCGGCTCCGAGTCCAACCTACCCTTACGGGCAGCACTCGCCGTATGCGCCAAACCCAGACATGTCTCATGGCTACTCCCATCCCAGCGGTGGCATGTATGCTCAACCCCGACCCGATTGGGCCGGTTACAGCCAGCATGGAGCTCCTCCTTTGACTCCTGGACATCCTGTTTATGCCCAATCCCCGGCTTCTGCGCCGCAGCAACGCCCCAACCAGGTACGTACAAGTGGCGAGTGGAAATCTCGGAAAAGGAGCGCCAAAGTCAAAAGTCGTCAAAAGACAGAAACACGAGAGGAAGGGAAAAGCATGCAACAGTCAAAAAGAAAGAGTGGTGTTGCGGTGTTTCGGGGAAGAGAGCGGGGCACCTCTCTCACACGACGCGATTTTGCGATTCCACGCGAGCTTCTTGGGGGGGGGAAAAAATGCGACTCTTCTTTCCGAGATGTCCACCAAAATATTTCCTACAACATGGAGCGCATTTGCTGACGATGATTCGATAGGTGTACTCTTTCGTCCCCATTCCTGGAGCGCAGCAACACAAGCGCCCCCGCAGACGCTACGAGGAGATTGAGCGCATGTACAAGTGTGGCTGGAATGGATGCGAGAAGGCCTACGGCACTCTGAACCATCTCAATGCGCACGTTACCATGCAGTCTCACGGACAAAAACGAACTCCCGAAGGTAGGTCATCATTGTGGCAAAATTACCTCACCATTTCCTCCCCATTTCCGCTCAAGTCCTTGTTCTCCCTCTATTCTGCATTGTTGTGATCCAATTCCTGGTTTCCAGGTTTTAGGGATCGAGATTCAGGGTCGAGTCACGTGGCCTGACTTCGATTCGCACGCAAACGTCTGTTTCGATGGCATTCCTCCCTTTGGAATACGCCCTGTGGAGCAAAGTGGCTGACAAGATGTTTTCGTCCAGAGTTCAAGGAGATCCGCAAAGAATGGAAGCAAAGAAAGAAGGAAGAAGAGGCGCAGCGGAAGGCCGAAGAGGAACGACAGAGGGCAGCAGCGGCAAACGCCGCCCAGAATGGCGGCGGTGATCCCCAGGCTGCCGACGGAGCGCCTTCGTCTGGGTACCCCGGTAGAGCCGTGCAGCTGCCGCCCATAGGATACCAGCCCACGCAGTATCCGGCACCGCCCTCTGGCAATGTCGCTCAGCAGCCTATGCCCGAATACGGCACGAGCCACATGTACTCGAACTACCAGCCTCATTCTCCTTATGCTCAGCCCAGCCAGCAGAACCTCTACAGCCAGTGTACGTCTCGGCCCGAAGTTGCATCATGAATAAGGAGATCACCATACTAACTCGACGTCAAGCAGCAAACGGCGCACCGCCCCCTAGCCACTAATGGACTGAAGCGGCTCCAATGTCCCGTGAAAAGCCACCTATAGATGGGCAACATTGGACGTTGCTGGTCGCGACTACCCTCTCCTCTTGACGCGTTGGACATAACGATTTCTTTTGTCTTCTCCGCACGGCAGGAAAAAGGGGGATTCGAGTGGGAACATTCGACCTCTGGAGGAAATAATATTTCATTGGGATGTTGCCTGGATTTGGAGCATGCCTCGCAGGTGGTTTGGGTACTCTGCTGACCAGCATCTTAATCAAGGGAGGCACCAGTGTTATCTTGTAACACTTTTTGAGGTGATTGCTCACCCTTTTTTTCTTTTCTTCTTTTGGTGTGTGTGCTTTACACTTTTCCCTTTCACCCCTGTTCGAACTATTTTCTGTGTGTTTTCAATATTTTCTTCGGCTCTCTCGCGCTCCCACATTCGGGAGCGCATACGGTCTCACGGTTACTGGGGGGTTGCATTGGCAGAGGCACTCCGGGGATGGTCGGCTATTTCATGGCGTGATGCAATTTCAGGGGCGGTTCGGCGCAGAGGATACGGAGTACTGAAACCACGGCGGGTGAAGCACCTGGAATTTCCCGGTAGCTGGTCTGAGGAAAAGAAGCTGCTTCTGTATTGCCGCAAGGCGAAAAAAAAAAAAACGCGATACGACTTGCCAAGTGAAAGGGAACGCTCAGAGCGCTGGGAATGGGCAACGGACATCTTGAGCCCCTGCGGTAGCCCTTTGCGGACTTGTCGGGAGGCAAAAGGCTGAGCAACCCAAAGGGGGATGAAGAGGACTCTTTGGACAAAAATCAACCGGAAGGAAAACGAAGGAGAAAAAAAAAAAGGCACCTGGAGCAAATGGGACTGGTTTTTCACGCCCGTTTCTTTCAAGATATCGCGGCGAAGAGCGACGACTTGTGTGTAACGTTTTTGTAACGCTTTTCTTTTCATGTTCTGTGTTCGTCTTCTTGTTGAAGGGAGAGAAGCGTACACGATAGGCAGCAACCACCTAAACAGTCATTACTGGTACAATATGTGCGTTAAGAGCTGAGAAGAATCTTTTATGCGAGGCCATGAAATGTATGGTGATGTTGGCGATGGTTTGACAACACCACGGAAAGGGCGTGTACACCTCGGGTTACATGCACGAATATGCATGTCTTTAGGTACATACTGCCACGATGCACCGTCAGGACCCTACGCACGTCTCGTTCCAAGATGATGGCATGCTTGGTTTTTAGTCCTGCATCGTTGAATCGAGACTAAACCGGCGTGCCATGCAGTCGGGATCGGGGGGACGCCAAGGCACAGCTAGTGTCGGATGGATTCTTATTAAACGAACTGGGTAGTCTAGAAGCTAAAGAAATAAAGTACTAAAAAAGAATTAAAAAAGGATAAAAGGAAAGAAGGGAGAAGACCGGCTGGGTCCGTCGAGTTGGGGGCCCTTGGTGGTGTGACGGAACATGGGTTGCGGCGGACGGGGTGCGATGGTTACACGAGTGAGGGACGTTGACATGGGGGTTTCGATCCTCCTGGGGACCCAAAGGGAAGGGTAAGAGTACTATTACTAGTAGGTTCTTTTTTTTTTTTTTTGCGTCTTGGAGGTGGTGTATGTGGGCGAGGGTACATGTACCTACTGTATGATTTGTGTGACCATGGCGTGGCGATGTTATGCATGTGTGTACGAGGCGAGAAAGAGAGAGAGATTGTGTGTGTGGATTTCGGATGGGATTGAGCTAGTAGGGATGTCAATTATATATTTTGGGTAAGTTGGTGTTTGTGAGTTGCAGGCCTTATGTATGTATGCCTCCTTTTCTTGTTATATTTTTGGGTGCATGCATGTGATGGGATGGAATGAGTGGCTCGGGTTTCGTGTTGATGCTCGACTGGAGGCGTACAGAAAGTCTTGGCTTTCTTTTTTGATACGACGTGGGGGTTTGAAGAGAGTAACAATAGGGGGGGGGGGAGAGGGGGAACGCGGACGAACAAATGAATGGAGGTGATGAAGTCAATTTGGAGAAGAGATTTGGAGAAGGATGGGGAGGGGCAACAGTTCCAGAAGGGAAGCGAGAAGCTGGGCCACGCGAGAGTGAGACATGGGGGTCTCATGATTTCCGATTCGATTCGATTTCGATTGCTTTACGTGAGTGATATGCTTGTTGCCGATTAAGGTTCCTTTTGTGTTACGGCGGGAAGATGCATGGCCGCCGGGGCATGTCGTTTTGTTTTGGTTGGGGCTTAAGAGGTGTCTGGGATGGGAGATGCGCTAGAAGTTTCGATGATGGCTTCTATTTTTCTTTCAGGGATCATTATTGTTGTGCGACGCCAGGTTGGATGCGGTAGTCTCAGCGATAAATATGGTGTTTGAGAGGCAGTTTAAGATGGAAGAGTGTGGTGCCCGCGATGAAGTGACGTCGGGGAGAGGATGTTGAAAAAAAAAAAAAGAGACCCTGGCAGGATCTTCACGGGAAGGGCTTGCGGGAACGGCAACGACCCGACGATGGCTTTTTTTTTCTTCTATTTGACCTGCACCGAATTTAATGTGCATTGAGACACTCCAAAGGAAGAGACTAATGTACGTCAACGGCGAGTTTAAACATAAAGCGGAGGGGGCGTGTGCAGGAGGAATACTGGGAAAACTATACTACTGGTGCTATCCAAGGACACACGGACGGTCCCTGTTTATTTTAACGTTTCCGCTCCCGGATGCAAGGCGCATGAGATAGTCTAGTATAGATTGAAAAGCGAAAAAAAAAAAGTGTCCGGTGTGTGTGTTATTTTAGTTTCTCGTGTCCGTCGTGCAAAACGGGGTGCCTTCCGAGTCTAAATTGGTTTCGTTCTGGAGGGAGCGGGAGGGAAGTGGATGAGACCGGTTGAGGGGCCGGCGCTGGTGATGGATGCACTAATAGAGAGAGAGAGAGGGTTGTTTGTCTTGGTGAGGATTGGATGCTGTTGTGTGAGGTTGAGGATGGATTGGTGCACATGAATGGAGATCTAGGGGATGAGGGAGGTGTGAGAGTTGATGCTGACTTACACTGCATAGTCAGGATCTGCTATGAGATGACTTACAGACCATATATGAGCATACATTCATGGTGTTTTATGCTTGCAGTGGCAGTCAATTGTCGTGGAAGTACCCTGAACACAACCAAACAAGCGTCCGTTAATAGTCAAGACCGGGCCCGGTGCTGTCAGCACGGGTTTTGAACGGCTTTGTTGGCCCGCTCCTCTACGGTTGGACCGCAGCCCGGTCTGCTTTGGTTTATTTTAGTGGGCGTATGAGTTCGGGATGCTACCTGATGCTAGATGAATACTACTGCCTGTCTACTACTGAACTAATGTACGATGATGATGCTAAAGGAACGGGAGACCAGGGGGGGGAGGGAAACCGGCCGGGAATGTGACTTGACCGAAGATGACTGCATGTCGATGGTTCTGCCTGTATGTAAGTCGATTTGCGAGTGTGTGAGGTCTTGTAGAGTTTTTGTCTTTGCTCGCATGATGATGGCAGTCAATGCTTAAGAGCCGAGTCATATTCCTTGCAGACCACCAATGTATGTATGTACAGCTACAGATCAAGAGCAGGAGCGACATGTCCGCTTCCTCCAACATCATACACCAGCGGCAACGAATACCACCCAGCATCTCACCATTGACGCACACACCCTCTTCTCTCCCACCATCCCTCCATCCCGATAGCTTCACTACGAAGCAGGGTAAGGCTGCGCCGGAAAAAAAAATTAAAATAAAGCAGCATCTCCACTCTGCGCTTGCGGGACCGAGCACACCGAACAAGGGGAGAGACGCAAAACGATGAATGTGACAGCGGGTTCGGCAAGCAAGGTCCCGGGCAAGTGGGAACAATTCCCTCCCCTTGTCGCGGAACGGCAACTAAGACGGTAGCCGATGATGTTACTGTACTTTCCGGCTTCCCATCGTCGTTCGGACGGGTTTGGTTTTTGTGCCTTTTGTCTGCTGTGTACCCCCTTGTCTGGCGCCTTGCACTGTGTTGCTCTGAGGACAGGCAAGAGAGACTTGGAGGCGATGCCGAGCATTGGGGGCGGGGGGCGCCAAAGTGTTACGATATTCGTCATCTTTGAGCGTGTCCTGCTGCGTTGTGGTGGCTCGGTAGGGCTGGATGACGTGGAGGAGGATGTCCTCGAGGCTCTTCTGCGTTTGGTAGAAACAGGCAGGGTATGAATAAACATGACTGAAAAAAAGACTGCCTTCCTATGGGCATCTCCTTGAGATCAGAAGCGAGCTTTTTGCTTTCCCTTCGTCTAGTGTAGCGATATCGTGCATAGCCGACTGCCGCATCAAGACCTCAGCCATTTGAAAATGACACATCCAGGGGGTGCCGACAGACAATCGTATCCGAAGCCCAGCCAACGCCCAGCTTGACGTGATTGAGACCTGTAGCCGAGAGAAGTGCGTCGAATGAGTTTAGGGAGGCTCCATGTGGTTTGGTCGGCCTGTTGTGTGCTGACGTAGAGGTAACTGGCCGGTAAAAGCGCGACAGTTGCTGTTGGTGCCGATATACGGGCATCATGAGGGTGATTGCGTAGCGAACATGCTCTTGCATACAGCAAAATGGGTTTGATTATGATGATTGGACTGTTCTAAGCGAAAGCTCGTTTCCAAATTCCATTAACTGAGCATCAGATCCAATTACACAGCAAGCCAGAGAAGTCGGCTAAGACCCCGATGTCGCTTCGTCCAACGTGCAAACATCGTATCACGCAAATCCCAACACCTGATACAACCCCAACCCAACCACAACCCAAAGCCTCTCCCCGACATCATCCACCCTCTTTTCCAGGAACTCAGTAGCACATTCCCCCCCCTGGATCAGATAACCTATGTACCTTACTTAGCCAGAGACTAAAATCAGGTTGAGTTCGGTCCCTTTTTTTAGCCGATTGTATGGACAGACACCCCTCCCTCGAAGCACTAAAGACAGGCTCCTTTTTTTTTTGGTCTCGGGAGGAGGAGAATTCTTGGGAAGATACCGCCGTCTCGGTGCTAACAAGGCGTAGTGCAGAGCCTGGCCCAGGGCCGTTTCAACTTAGTGCAGCGGCAAGCTTTGACTCTTTCAACTCTCTTCTTGTTTTTTTTTTTTTTTTTTTTTTTTTTTTTTTTTTTTTTTTTTTTTTTTTTTTGAGCTGTCAAACGGGCCTACTTTTGAAGCTGTTCCGACGGGGCGTGGACTGAGCTTGCCAGGGCGGCAGCTAAAGAACTGGGCTGGAAAACTCGGCTTGGTGTTTGTTTGATTGCACACCCTCTGAAGCTGTTCCTTCTAGCGCCTCGTTTACGTGCCTTTGCCTTATCTTCAATGCCGTCACAACAGCTCGGCAGACTTGACAGCCTTGGAAGCGCCTCACGTACCTGAATGTACCTCATACGATGGATGGACTTCTCTTCCAAGCTCAACTTTGATACCATGACCTGCAAACTCAGCGTGCAGCACGTCAATGTACTTTCCCCCCATCAGATGGCAGCAAGATCGATGAGGCAGCGTCAACGTTTATCTTGCTTCCGGCCTGTTCCTCCCGCCACAGCTGATTGGCGGGTGTACAGCGGATCCTCCTGAGCCGCCACCAAAAGAGCGTTTGCGTTTGCACCTCAGCCTTGCACCTTGAATCATCGTTATCGTTGCCTTACCTCAACATAGCAAAACCAACAGCATCGTCTCTTCCCATCAGCCACATTGAATACCCAAGCCTTAAACTATCACCTCATCAAACCATGCCCGCCAAGATGCGCATCGCCTAGCCCATAACGACCAAGCTTTGCACTATATAAACAGAGAAGCATCCCGCCGGAGCTGCATCTTTCTGCTGTTTTCGCCTCCCACTTTCATCATCACCTCATCATCTTCAGCGTCATCGCCAGGCAGCGAAATCTTGCCCACAACCGCACACCATGTCCGACGCAATCCCAACCCAACCAGCCTCGGCCTCGAACAGAGGCCTCCCCAAGCGAACCAGCTCTGCGCGCTCAACAAAGTCGCACGAGTCTGTGCCCGTCCTGGGAGCTCACCCCTACGGCTCCCTCCAGCTCGTCGGCCGTGGCGACCTGTCGCCGCCTGACGAGAGCTCCGACGAAGAGGAGCAGGCTGGCAGCCCGCCGCCGCTAGAACCCACCACGAGCGTCGACGGCCGCAGGCGTGTCCAGTTTAGCGATGATCCCCCAGAGATCAGATACCGAGAACCCAGTCTGTCTGGGTCATGCGAGACTCTGGACACCATCACCCATTCGTTGGCAGGCGAAAAGGGAGGAGACGTGCTGCTCGTCCTCGACCTGCCCGAATTCTACCTCATGGGCTGCGACACCATGTCGTTTACTGCCAGGAGCTTCCGAGGCATCAGGGACATCCCGCCTGGCCCTCACTTCTTCTGGATCACCCACCCCGAGAGCGGCTCTATCCGAACCGGCTTCTTCATCATAGCCTCTGGCGCGCAGCAGGTGCATGTCCTCCAATGGGACAAGTTCCACGAGACCATTTCCGAGCCCTCGCGGGCTGAGGCCCGATTCCAGGCTGAAGGCCTCGACTGCTGCCACCATCTTCTTGTCCCCTACAACGACCCGTCGTTGGTCAACACGGAGCTGGACAAGCGCGACGGCTTCACCCAGACGACTCTTAACAGGAAATTCAAAATGTGGAAGCGGCTGGCCGGGAGCATCACCCAACGCGTGCTTGTCCGCGTCATCGGGCAGCAGATCACCAGCTGGCACGTCGACACCACGGACCGCGTCCAGGGAGCCTTGAATGTGGCCGCGGAGATGGAGCTTGACAGGAGACTGCCGAAGCATTACCTGCAGTCCAAGGAGCTCAGATTCAGCTTCCCGCAGAACGTCAAGACATACTCTGCTGATGTCGTCGGTGCCGAGCGGACCCTGGCGGCCACGGATGCGACGTCCTACGTGATGTCCGTCATGAGCGACCCAAATAAGCCCTTGTCCGATGACGACGTCGTCGCAGAGCTCCAGCTAGCCTTTATCATCGGAGTGCACTTGGGAAACCATGCCTGTATCCAGCAGTGGTGGCACATGGTGCTCAAGCTGGTCCTCAAGGCATTCCTGTTGCCGGAGCTCCGCCCGATGCTCGCCGCCAAACTGCTGTATGCTCTTGCCGCACAGCTCGAATACAGCTCTCGCTGGCTCGACGAGACCATCCTGGACCCCAACGAGCCCAACAGCAACGAGCTGCGACTCGCCCTCATCATCTACAAGCGCAGGCTCGACGAGGTCCTCGAGGGCCTCGGCGACCAAGCCACAAAGGAACAGCTCACCGTCGGCGCCGCCTTCGCCAAGATCGAGTCGGAAGTCGTCGGCCTCGGATGGGAGCTCGACGGCGACTACGTCCGCAAGGGCAAAGTCATGATGGAGGACGGCGAGGAGGTGGATGTGGAAATGGCCGAGCTGCAGGCCGAGGACGAGCGCGGCGAGTGGGCGCCGGAAGTCGTCGAGCTCGACGAGCAAGGTCGTCAGCGAGACTTGGTGTCGTGGCACGACTAGGAGACTGTGGACACGAAGAGGCGTGACTCGACGGCGACGACGCAGTCGGATCGGAGTGACGAGAGGGAGCATCGTCGCCGGTATGAGACGGGGCAGGGCTGGGTCAGCGCGGGCATTTCCAAGATGGTGCCTGCTAGGCGGATGAGCGTTGTGAAGCAGGCGAGGCGACGCATGCTTTTGTCAGATACCCCTTAATGTTCTTTTTTTCCTCTTTCCTTCTTATTTTCGTTCTTGTTTTTCTTTTCTTTTCTTTTCTTTTCTTCTCTTCTTTTTTTCCCTTTCAGGTTGGTTTTAGGTTGATATGAGATTGGCTACCCAGACTTGGTGTTTGGAAGAAGCCTGCGGAGGCGTACACGGATGGTACATTGATTCCGGTTGGGTAGGTGGAAAAGGAAAAGGAAAAGGAAAAAAGGCAAAGAAAAAGGGTTATGATTGTTGTTTACAGGAGTATAGGCAGGAAAAGGTTGGCTTTGTTTGTATTACGGTTGTATTACGGTTGTATTAGCTTTGTAGTGTTTAATGATTGGCTTCGTCGCCTGAATGAGATCCTTCTCTCTGAAGTGATTTGGCGTTGATGCATGTAATAGAGCAGCTGAATGAAAGTCGGAATATCCTACTCCAATCCTTTGAAGCGAACGAACGTTTGTTGACGTCAGGGACGATTACACCTTTGCAAATCGTTGGGCTCTGTCGTAAGGGACGGAGTCATTCTTATCTGCCCTTCTAGAGTTGTTATTGCTGAGAGGTGTTGCATCACGTGCGAGGAGATGCCGTGAGTTGTTCGTTCCGAGATCGATTCTCCTCTGCTCTGCCTCTTGACGACTCACATTCGATATATTCTTTCGTGAAGGGTCTAGTACATGGACTTTGTGTGTTTCAATCCAAGGATAGTGGCATTTCGTTAAATTGAGTGCCAGATCACGCTGATGGGTAAACTGATTTGTTGACACCTTGATAGGTTCGCAAATCTGCTGGATGGTAAGACTCTTGGTTTGTAACAATTGCCAGCTACCCGGGGGCAACGCAATAACATCATCGGATGTAAAACCCCATCGTGAACTTGCCTTGCGATGCCTAGCATGATGACAAGCCCCCTTTTAAGTTGGTGATTTTCTCCGATTCGGTATTTCAAGAGCAACAGCCAAGATCCCAGATAGGCTCCTAACCACCAGTAATCATCTTCAAAGAGGACATTTGTCCATGATTTGCACATGCGGCGATTTTTTTTTGTTCCACAGCAACTGAGTTGTTTTATGAGGATGTGTCAGTCTTGTCTGCTTACGCGGTTCACTGTGACGCTTTTCAGAAAGAAGCAGTTTGTTTCGGGAGAACAGGCAGCTCGATGCTGTGCCTCAATGACCGTTCCCAAGGACGGTCAGATATGTCGTGTAGATGGGGAAAGTGCCTGCAAGTCGGTTCGTGTCACCGAGGGGAAACGCTCGCTGATGTGTCCTCATGAATGATATGTGTCTGGCATGGGTATCTGGTCCGGGAACTCAAGTGTGTGAGAGTATCAAATGTTGTTGTCTGTCTGGTACGAGGAGCAGTTGATCCGTCAAAGGTTGGTGGCTCATTCTCCGTGCCAGGCCATCAATATATGTCGCAGATACTCGTGATACGCAGTCGCAAGCTCTACAAGACATTCACACACATGCACCCGTCTCTCTGCCGCGCTTCGTAACGTTGTGAAGATTTCATTAGCCTGCCAGACCCGTTACAATTCCGCCCCAAAGCAAGGCCATGCGAAATGCCAATGGGAAACCTAATCCCCGTGCCAGGGAATATGCGACTCCGGCCCTTTTTCTCTTTCCTCGTAGTGTGAAAATCCACATCCTCAGCGCTGCCAAGCAGTGAAACAGCAGCTGCAGGGATGCTTCTCTCGACCGTTTCTTCCTCCACCCTCGCTCCTCCGTCACGACCGCCCCAGTCTCCTCCCCAGCAGCGCCATAAACGCCCCGACCAGCAGCCCCCAAAAAAGTCTCCATTCCTCTTTTGGTGCGTCCCCGTTTATCGGTAAGACTTCTGGTACCTGGCGCGGGCGCCGGGACCACCGAACTTCTTGGGCTCGCAGCGGCGGTTGTCAGCGACCAGCAGGGTGCGGTCGAACTGGACAAGGGCCTGCTTGAGCAGGTTCTTGGAGTGCTCGTCGACGTACTTCTGGTAGTAGGCGATGAGGGACTTGGCGATGGCCTGGCGGATGGCGTAGATCTGGGAGGTGTGACCACCACCGTTGACACGGACGCGGATGTCGACGTTGGCGAACTTGTCGAGGCCGACGACCAGGAGGGGCTCGTAGACCTGTGGAATGAGTTTTTAGTATGACGCACTCTGCTTTGAGTTTGTTTCCTTCAATCGCCTCGAGTGACATGTGCCAGTCTCCAAGTTCATCCGCAGAGCTCCCCGCGAGTCGTTTTGACATGTGCTTGACAAGAGTTTCGTTCTTGGAATGAATTGGAGGCGGCCGTAGAGACTTTCGAGTCGTGTTCGGAGGAGAGTAGTGAAGGGCGTACCTTGAAGCGGAGGATCTCAGGCTGGACCAGAGACAGAGGTCGGCCGTTGACCTTGATGAGACCACGGCCAGCCTAGACGAGAACCAAATGTCAGCATTTCCGCATACAAGAAGTCTCCCAAGTCCACGTCTTTGTTCCCAAAATTGACGATAATCTCCTCGTCGTGTTGAATCTTATCCCCCCGCAATCTGCCCATTTCGTGTAGATCTTCCATCTTGCCAATTTTCTTCCTCCATCTCCTCCAAATCGACCTCGGTTTCTCGTCCACTAACCTTGCAGTGGGCGACGGCGGTGGCCGTCTTCTTCTTGCCGAAGCATTGCACGCTCTGAGTTGACGTCGACATGGTTGCTGGTGCGGTTGTCTGGAGTTGATGCTGCAGTCTTCGCTTCGCTTCGTTCGTCGTGATGGGTGCTTGGTCCCCTTTTCGCCTAGGACGGATTTTTTTGCGTTCCGGCAGCCAGCGAGTCCTGCGGCGGGAACAAGGCGAGGGTTTGTGCCCTTAATGTGCGCTATCCCTCTTTGGGCCGCACGAGCGAGGCGGATGCTTGCAACTTTTTTCTTCGCAGTGGTACGTTTTGGCGGGCTATAGTGGGGTAGAGCCGCTGTAATTTTTGGTGTGTTCCACTATTGCAAGAGCGCGAGCAGAAAAAAAAAAACACGAAGGAACTTGCACGCGCACACGTGATGCGTGCCCTAAACCCTTCGCCTTACTGTTCCCGGTTGTGGCATCCGCCAAAATTTCGCATCGAGTGAAGCATCACGCCGGACAAATCAACCACAGCCCGACTAACCGCCGTCAAGGTACGTTTTATGCCGATTGAATCGATATCCAGAGATCATCCCCGTCACCGATCACCGATTCTAACGAACAACTCTCTTCAAAGATGGTCGCCGCCAAGAAACACGTCCCCATCGTCAAGAAGCGTACGTCCTTTATCCATTTCGATTAGATCGAGAGGAAGATACCCCGAGATACGGTCGCCTTTGCGTTTTGCCCTGCGCTCTCCTTCCGGCTGCCCTTTGAGAGCCCAGACGACGCTTGAAGTTTCGACGAGGCACGGTTCTGAAGCGCAGTTGGGATTGGATTGAGCTAGGCAAAACAATGAGGGGCTGAACGAATCTTGTTCAATTTACCAATCCGGAACGAGGCCGTTGGGACGCAGAGTTAACAAGGGATTGCAGACAAGGCGCGCTTCGCCCGTCACCAGAGTGACCGGTTCGACCGTGTCGGTGAGAGCTGGAGGAAGCCCAAGGGTATCGATGGCCGTGTCCGCAGACGCTTCAGGGGCACCATCCGCATGCCCAAGGTACGTCATCTTGAGCAGGAGAGAAAGAGGAAACACTTAGTCTTCTTTCTTTGGAGAAGTCGTTGCAAGGGCAAAAGTGCTGACGGGTGGATTATAGATCGGCTACGGATCCAACAAGAAGACTCGCTTCTTGACCCCCTCCGGCCACAAGGCTTTCCTCGTCCACAACGTCAAGGACCTCGAGCTGCTGCTGATGCACAACCGAACCCACGCTGCCGAGTACGTCCTTCTCTAACCGTCTTGAAGCATACCACCCTCCTAACTCCTTGCAGGATCGCCAGCGCCGTCTCATCCCGAAAGCGAATCGACATCATCTCCCGCGCCAAGCAGATTGGCGTCAAGGTCACAAACGCCAAGGCCAAGGTCACGACGGAGGTCTAAGCGGACCTGGGCGTGCACGGGGGACTCGAGAGAGAAGGGGAATCTGTCGACATCATCGGGTGTGTGGATGGGACGATAGAGAAGCAAAAAATAAAGCATTCAAGGCACACACACACAACTACGGAGAATCCAAAAAAAAAAGTTTAAACAAGTCTTTGCCGAGATTCCCCTTTGCCATACGTTTGTTTTGGCGAAGTCCCGTGTTGTGGCCTGTTTCTCACTTTCTCCGGGTTCATCGGGTGTGTGTGTTTTTTTTGCTACACTGGAATAAAAGGGAAAGGGGGCGCTGCAGTCGTTTATTTGCTGCGGACTTTTGAGATTCTCATTTGGAGGAAAGGTGCTACGGTTTGCATTTATGGCTATGCGCGCATGCATGCTGCATTGCGGGACCAGACGGCCTCTGGCGTGTATTGTCGAACTACAGGGAAATATGACGCACCGTTGACGACAAGCAATGATGAGCCAGTTCCAGGCGTGATTGATGCTGTGAAGTTGAGAACTCAACCCAAGCAAACTCAACCCAAGCAGACTCAACCCAAGCAGAACTCAACTCAAACAGACGCAACCCAAGTGCCGCAACAAATGTTCCTCTCAGCATCTTAAACCCGTCCCTTACTCCAATTCGCTTGACAATCGCCCCCCTCATTGATGTCCGTCAAAACGATATATACAATGGCCGAGTAACAAAAGAGGCCACCGAGAAGAGAATATACTAACACAAAGATACCCTTGCGTCTCAGAGCTTCTAAAAATAGCGAAAGTCACTTGAGGTCCTGAGCCCGGGTGGAGAACAACCTTCCATACGATATGAACGAAAAAGCCATAAATAAACGTTGCGGCTTTCCAAGGTTCATACGAAATGCTCAACCAACACCACACACAATTACACAACCCAGCCCGAGGCAAATTGACAGGGCTACCGAGGAAATACGCAACAATTCGGGAAAGATCTCGGCATCTCTTTCGCAGCTCGAAGGGTAATATTCACCATTTGCCCATCTCCCCTCTCCCTTCTTACACTCAATTCTTCTCTCCACTTCACCTGGCCCCCCTCGCCTCTCCAATGTACACCTACAGCAATAGATCCCAGTACCACACAAAACAGAGCTATCAAAGGGACTACCAACGCAATAGAAGAGAATAAACCCCATCTCCGTCTTTAGAGCAACTATAAAGTGTTCTACTGAGAACGGAGCAGTTGAATGAAGAACCACCAGGGTGTATAGAGCACAAAGGGGAAAAGGCGGTATTGCAGCAGGCAAGACATACCCTCACTCGCTAACCCAAGCCAAAAATAAGAGACCCAGGGAAAAGAACCCAGGAGGAGAAATGGATAGTGAAGTGCCTATCTACTACGTAAGTCCCAAAAAAAAAAAAGGTGAAATCAAAAGTAATCCGTAGGTGAAATTGTGAGTGTATAGTAGAAACCGAGTCCAGGAGACATTTCTCACACAAATCTCACAACAAACCAACACTCCACAGCCCAAGAAGTCGAAGAGAAATGCTTAGCATCAAAGAAATCAACAACGAAGCCCATCCAAAGCAATCAAGTAATCCGCAAAGCCTCAATCGCATCACATCCCTCCAAGAAAGCAACGACGCAACCACACCAACCTGTCACTCAAAATCACCCTAAACAGAATGAAACTCGAAGTGAATTTTGCAGAGCTGAAAATGTGGTATATATATCTCATCATGAACCATGACAAACGGAAAAAGAAAGCGAGAAGAAGAAAAAGAAAGAGTAGAAAAGGGGCTCGAGCCTTCAAGCACAGCCATTAAATGAGGAAAGTCAAGGTGAAATAAAGAGAAAACAAGCATGTGATGCATTCGTCGCATTCAAACTCGTCGTCATGTAAGTAAAAGAAAAAGAAAGAAAAGAAACGAATCGGTTTATCCTCTCTTCTTTTTTTCTCTTTCCACTGGATTTCCCGCAAAACGCCCATGACGGCTAATCTGGTCCGGCAACAGATAAAGAAAAGTTAAAAAAAAAGAAAAGAAAAGAAACAAATATCTCGTACAGAATTGGAAAACAAACAAACACGCCGTGAGCTGCGCCAACGGGAATACGCGTGAACCCAGCCAGTTGCATTCCCCCCTTCACCAGCGATCAACGTGTGAATGTGTAAAAGAAAAAAAAAGAAGCTCAGGGGGCCTCGGCGAAGAGGCTCCCTCGAAAAGACATTATGTACAAGTCATAGATAAAGGCTAGATGTCATCCCGCGCTCTTCAGCGGGAACCCCGAGTTCGCTGCTTCCTGGCTAGCCAATCCCCAAGCATGTTGTCAAGTTGCTATCACACTGTTAGTCCGAGAAGATGCTCTACTGTAAGAGTTACAAGACACGTACCGTCGTAATCTCTGCCAACTTGGCATTCTGTTCCCGAAACAAGCCACCCACAACCGGGTGGTCGCTGCTCGCGGGCACCACGTCCGTCTTGTCGTACACAACGACCAAGAGATCGCGGATGTGGTCGGGCTCGTTGAAAAAGGCATGCAGCTTCATGTCGTCCCAGGTCTGCTCCTTGCTGCCTGTGGAGGAGGAGCTGCTCTTGGATCGGTCCTCGGCAGACTGGGTGAGCTCGGGAGAGGGCGAGGCCGAAGGTGACCGGTCGTCTGGAGACGAGGTGTCCACCATGAGAGCGGGAGGCTCCGAAGAGGCAACAGGAGACACGGGAGAGACGGAGTGCGCGCGAGCGCCGGGATTGGGCGCCGCAGGCTGTGAAACGGGGGCCGTATCAGCAGCAGCGGACGGGTTGCTCTCGGGGAAAGAGCCCGGAATGATGGGCTCCTCGACCTCGTCGTCTTGCGGAGCTTTGGTGGTCTTGATGGGCGTAGATGAGTTGGGCTGGGGCATCCGGTCCAGGATGGCGTCGCCATCCTCTGACTCGTCCGAGTCGGACAGATCCAGATGGTTGAGCGCGCGAGGTGCGGCGGCGGCTCGCGGGCTGGTGACCACCTCTGGTCCCCGGCGGGTGGTAGGAGACGACGTCTGTTCCAGAGAGGGACGTCCGCGCGGCGGCTGGTGTGACGGGACCTCTTGCGTCTCGTTGGTCTCGGGGTTGACGATGCGCATCGAGGGCGGGGGAACGTTGGAGACGTCGTTGATGCGGCTCTCGGCCAGGTAAGAAGCAAGCTCCACGGTGGAGGCCTGGGGCGCCTTGTTGTTAACGGTGGGCTCGACGCGGGCTTGTTGCTTGTGCAGCTTGGCGGGCTGTCTGGGCTTCTCGGGAGACGAGTGCTCCTCTGAGTGGCGCTCCTCGCTGTCGCGGGACTCGCCCTCGGGCCTGTCGTCGGGCGACTGCTTCTTGTCCTTTCTGGAGAAGAAGCCTCGCAGACCGCCGGGCTTCTTGTCCTTCTCCCGCTTGTCCTTATCTTTGCTCTTCTTCCTGTCCTTGTCCGACATGAGCTCCTTTTCGAGCCTGTCCAAGCTCGTCCGGGGCTTGCCAGACGACATGGAGTCGGTGGACTCACGGGGGCCGTCATCCCGCAGCAGGTTCGGCGTGAGGGTAATCTTCTTGGTCTCCGCTGTATCGTCCTTGAAGAAAGAGTCGGTGTTCCTGATGTTACCGTTGCGAGATATGCTGGGGCCGTCGCGCTTCTCCACAACGTCGAGGCTGCCTCGCAGGTCCTCGTCGTCTGACGAATCGTCCTGGGTCTGCGCCGGCGGTTTGGCAGTTTTAGGCTTGTTGGGCTTGAGCGGCTCCACGCGAGCACTCTCGTCCGTCGCGTCCTCGTCGTCTCCTGACGTCGCCTGCTTCTTCTGCTTGACAGGCTCCGACGCCTCGTCAGCATCTTCCTCTTCCGAGGAGTAATCGTGGTCAGAGTAGTCGTGGTAGGTGGGCTCCGCGAAGGCGACCGAGGCCTTTTTCTTGATGCCGATGGAGAAGCCGCTCTTTTGCTTGGGCGGCTGCTGTTGATCGGTCAACATGGAGGCGGAGAGCTATTGAAGAGTCAGCGACAGATTGCTCGAGCCTCGACAAGGCGTAGGCGTACATCAATGTTCCTGTGCTTGTTCAGACGAGCGAGCCTCTCGGTAGGCGTCTCAATGTGTTCGGCCGGCAGGTAGCCTGGGGACAATGTTAGCCAGCGCGCGTGCTACTCAGTCCCAGAACCACGTACCAATGCTGCTATCCTTGACCACTCTGACCAGCCACCAGTAGCTGTTGCTATCATCCAGCAGAACCATGGTGTCACCCTTAGTCGCATTGGCTTGGCCCTCGACGGTAGCTACGAAGGTGTGGAGGGCGTAGACGAATTCGAAATCAATGTCCTCTGGTTCATGTAAGCACTCTGCTGCCCAGCCGTAGTCAATGAAGCGCGGGTCGTCGGGGAGGGAGAAGTCGGAATCATCATCATCTTCAAAAGATTTGTTGTAGGGTATCGTGAGCGGCAAATCGGCGTCGTCGGTATCGGCCTCGTTCTGGTGCGCGCAAAGGTCGTCGCCGTTGTCGCAGCCGCAGTCGCAACCACAGTCGCATTCCGCCTCGTACGTCTCGTCCTCGACAGTGTCCACACAGTGACTAGCTGGGTCCTGTATGAACGCGTCGTCGTCATCCTCGTCCACCGCGGGATCCTAGCCCTTGGTCTCCAAGCTCTGCGTCTCGCTGTCGTCGGCCGGCTCGCCGATTCGATCGTCGTCGACGCGCCGTTGCGTGTCGTCTTGGCGGTTCTCGTCGTCGTCGCCGCTGCTTTCGGCATACTCACCCGCAAGAAGATGATGATGGGCATTGCGAATCTGGTGCAAAAAGTCTGTGTCGGGCGTGCTGGGAGCTGGAGTGGGAGAAGGGGAGTGAGGGCTGGCGTGCAGGTGCAGTGACGTCCAGGGGGTCCGCGGGATGGAGGACAGGGAAGACACTCGCCGCGGCCAGGCCACGGGGGTGACGGCGGAGCTGCACGCACCATCTTCGATGGAAGGCGAACTCGAGATGCGATCCATCATGTCGTCATCCAGGTCGCCATCGTCCTCGATGTCGTCGTCGGCCGCGCTGCCATTCTGGGCAACGGCCAGCGAGTCCTGCTGGTGCTGCTGGTACACGTCCATGCCGTCGGCGGTTCTTTCAGCGTTCGGTCGGCCGTGGTCTGTGTCTGGGGCCGCCCAGGGACTGCGCGCGTGCTCTCGGGAGGACTCGTGGGCGACGTCGCGAAGGGTCTCTGCCTGGTGCGGAGCGAGCAGCACGGGCGGGCTGGAGAAGGGGTTTCGCGACGGTCTGAGGGCTCGGTCGGAGGAGTGGTCCTGGGTCGAGGGGGCGTGATGGTGTTGCAGGTCAATCGTGTCTGTATCGTGCCAAAGGGGGGGGGGTCAAAGGCGCTCGTCAGTCTCGATGGGAGAGGTCTGAAGCAATCAATGCTCACGTGCCTCGCGTCGCGGACTCGGGGTGAGTAGAAGAAGGGGGAATTGAGAATGGGAAATTGCTGCTTGGAGAGCCTTGAAGAGAGAGAAGGAGAGTCGAGAGAGCGACAGGTAGAGAAGGGAAAGTGCAGAAAACAGAGAGCATAGAGTGTAGAAGAGGTAGAGAAAAAGAAGGGGCGCAAGGGGGGCAGCCAAAGGACGGAAGAGAAGGGAAGAAGAGGAAGCAACGCAGAAGGGAAGAGAGAGAGGAAGAGAAGACGCAGAGGCAACGCTCTGGGTAGATCTGCAACCAAAGACAAGGCAGAATGAGCGTGAGGAAGTAAAGAGAGTGAGAAGAAGAGCAACACCCTGGTCGATCCGTTTCGTCCTTCGTGCGTCTCTCTGCCTCTTTTCTTTCTTTTTTTTTTATTTTTCCCCTCTGGTCGCAATGCAAAGCCAAGCCAAGCGCAGTGCAGTGCAGGCCGAAAAGGAAAGCAGAGCTAAAACAACATCGAACTTGTTCAAACGTCCAATTCGAAACGGGGGTGGCGCGAATCCTCGTCCCTTTTTTTCTTATTTATTTCTGGAGCAAATCTGGCTGGCTTGACAGGGGTGGGAAGCGAGGTCAATGCAGTGGGAGGAGCATCAAGGCGACGAGTTGCAAGGGATCAAATCAATAGCAATAGACAGGAATGAAATGCAATGCAATGTACGCACCCGCTCGGACAATCAAAGGCCGTGTCATGTCTCTCTTGTTCTTGTTCGTCTCCAATCGCTCGTTTCTCGTCGTCCTCGAAAATTGCCGCGCAGATCGCGTCTCGTCTCGTCCCGTCTCGTCACGCACAGCTCCAATCGCACACTCAGATCTGGCCACACTTTGTCGCTGTCTGTCACCACAGTGCTGCCTCGTTTGTGTTGTTACTCTCTCGCTCGCTCTGACGGAGTTGCGACTAAGGCACTGCGCTGTAATCGGGGGCTCCCCACGTCACTAAAATCAGCAAGCGGCTTCAATCACTTGCATCCAAAAGTCGCACAAGTGGGACGTTGTTCGTCATCAAGATCAAGGATTCCGTTTCTTCACAGAATGCACCTGTTGCTGGCGGGACGCGAGCAAGGCACAATAACAAAGGAAGACGGCATATTGAAAGAGAGAAAACAGGCAAAGAAAATGGACCCTCAAACGAGTGCAAGAACCAAAGGGAGGCCAAAAGGGAGAGAGGCATCGAATGGCTGGCGTCGTGAGGCTGGGCTCGTTGATCATCGAGGCAGTGACGCACAAGAATAGCCCAGCCCTGCAGTCAGCCAGGGAAATGGGCTAGAGGTCTTCATCGTGGAGCTGTCTATTCCAATCACTGTCCACGAAGCATCGCGATCTGGAGTAGTACCGTCCTCTACTGATACCATGCCTTACTTTAGCAAGGTCTGTCATACCGGAGCATCATCTTATCGCGAGATACCCGTCATTCTTCGCATCAGCATGAGACAAACACAACGCGCAGCATATTTTCCATTCTCAATCCCTCTCAAACCTCTGCTTAACATCCTTCATGGTCCCCCAAATTGCCTCCCAGCCGCACAAAAGATCCCATCTCCCCACACAGACACCACCAACCCTCCAGCCTCCTCCCCCAGGCCATCCAAACCGAACCAAAATACCAACTACAAGCTCAACAGCACAAACATTCCTCCTCCATCATCCACTCCATTATACCCATCCCGAATCTACTCATTCATCTCCCCCCCCCCCCGCGAACCCGCCCAAAAAAACGGAAAAGCACAAGTCTGAACACCCCGCCCCGAACCCNACGCTTGCAGATATGTACTCACTCAGAAAGCACAGCCTGCTCCGTACATACAAAAAAAAAAAAAAGCCCATCTCCACCCTGCGAGTTGACGAAATAAGGTATGCATACAGGTACCCGACCCGACTCCAGTCCACAAACATGTGTGTGTGCCTGAATGACAAGGATCCATTCTCTCCGTCAGCCTCGTCCACCCCAGTCTTCCTCGCCTTGATACCCTCTCCTACTCAATCACCTCATACCTCGAATCATCATCGTCCTCTCTTACACCACGTCCACCATATTCAGATCCCTACAAGGCCACAGCAATATAAAACCCTAAGCAAATCCCACATATCGCCAACCCAACACAAATGCGCATCTCAACGACCACCTCACAGGCCAGGGCACCAAAAGCTGAAACTCCCCACACCCCACACACAATCTCTCTACTCTATCTCCCCCCTGGATTCGAAACACGGCACGCTTGCGTCAAATCATTTGCACCTGCATGCCCGCACTTTACCCACACGAGGACCCAAGCATCACGACTCAATTCATCCAACGACCAAACTTCATGAAATGTATGCAGTGATTACGAGAAATTGACAGTTTGCCATTGTAAATCTATCGATTCGCCGGCGAGACTGCACGGCGCATTTTGTCGTGCCATCATCTTTTTTTTTGTTCGGTTTCCGTAATCCATAAACCTGATCCTACCGATATACCCGTAAATCTATGTCTTAAGCTATACTAGAGCTCAAGGTCGTGGCGCAACCCTCGTTTTTTTCCCCCCCTTTCCGCGTCTGACCCCGGGAGACGACGCATCTCCCTCGATGACGTGAGCATCACATGAAATACACAATAGCACGCTGAAAATCAAAAAGCTTTGAAAGGACAATGCAAAGAAATGCAACTGATCCGCCTCCTTCTCTACTGGCTGATGGACATGCGTCGGACCTGCTCAGTACCGTTGGGCTGGCCGGAGATCTCAGCCAGCTTCTTGGACATGCTATTGATACATTATTAGTAAAGGGTTCATACAGCAGAGGTAGTCTGGGCGTCAAAAACTTACAAGTCAAAGAATGCAAACTGGCTGGGCTCGCTGCCAAACTCGTAGACGAATCGGCTGGCCAGGTAGCTACCAAAGATGGCCCGCAGGTAGTTCTCCGGCACACGCGAGATGATGGTGTCGAGGCCAATCTTGTTCAGCAGCATCTTGGGCAGCGCGTCCCTCAACACACCCTTGCGGATGGTCTCGTTCTCCCACAGGTCCGAGTGCTGCAGCTTCTCGTCGAGATCCGTAATGGCTCCCGACAGCTTGTCGGACAGGATGGACCGCGCGATGCCGGTCTGCTCGTGCTCGCGCCAGATGGCCTCGAACTCGAGCCGCGCGTTCTCCTGAATCTTGCTCTGCACCTCCCGGACGTAGTCGTCGTAGAACTGGGGTGCCTTGCCCGACTTGGGGTCAACGCACATGTGCTCGATGAAGCCCTCGGTATCAAACGACAGGGAAGCCAGGACCTCGAGCGACGACGAGGTGACACCTCCCTTGTTGGCAGAGGCATCCTTGTAGAGGATGGCGCCGGCAGACTCCAGGCGCAGCTTAGCATCCTGGGTGATGAACAGGTTGGCACCCTCGACAATGTAGGGGATGATGCTCTTGCCCTCCTTGATGAGCCTGTTGACCGAGATGAGGTCGATGGACTCGGGCCGGCCGCCGCAGGGGACGAAGCAGTCCGTCATGTTGGTCTCGCGCAAATGATACGTGTTACGGAACGAAGTGCCGTTGTTGACCACCTCTCCGCTCGGCAGCGTGACATTGTTCTCGTCGCAGAGCACGCGGTATCCGTCCTTGGAGAGCTTGGACAGGTCAAACTCGCTGATCATGGCACGCTTGCGCGCCAGGCGGATGAGCTCGTCCTTGTCCAGGCCATTGGGGTCGGCCAGCACGCCGGAGCCGTCGACCACGGCCGTGTACTTTTCGTTGCTGAGCAGGATCTCGTTGCTGCCCAAGTCGCCGTCGGGGCCACCCGTCTGCATCTTGCGGACCTGGGAGGGGTCCAGGTCGAGCTTGCGGTAGATTCCCTTGACGTACTCGCGCACCGACAGGGTGGTCATGCCGTACTTGTCGTGCGGGATGCCGCCCAGCTTGGGGGACTTGCCGGTGAAGAAGGACTTCCACCAGGGAGCTCCGCGGGCCTTGGCGTGCTCGGTGGCCCAGTCGACCAGGTCGGCCGTGTTCTCGTCGGGGCCCATGAACAGGATCTCCTGCTTCCCGTACAGGTCGACAATGGGGTTCTTAATTCCAGGCGTCTCTGCGGGCAGGAGCAGATCCAGGATACTATCAATGTACTTCTCAAACGCCTCGGTGGCCTTGTCCTGCTGCTTAGGGTCCAGGAGAATGACACCCTTGGAGCCGCCCTCGGGAATGTCCTTGTTCTTGCGCTGCTGGGTGCTGGCGAGGCCGTAGTTCTCGTCAAAGAGGTTGCGCGCGTTGATGCCGTACGCCTCCTTGCTGCGGGACTTGACGATACGGATACCGCCGCGGGAGATGTCGCGGAAACGGAGGTGGAAGCCGCGGGACTCGGCACCAATGACCAGGAACATGCCGTACAGAGGCTTGGGGTACTCGGCCTCGGGCAGGAAAGAGGGGTCCAGGCGGAAGCTGAGGGCGACCTTGGTGGGCGTGAAGTAGTTGGTCTTGAGGATGGCGTTGTTGAAGACGCGGAAGGCCGTCATGACCATCTCGTCGTGCTCGTTGGCCACCGTCTTGGAGATCTTGTCGCGGAGCTTCTCGTCAGACAAGACCTCGACGGCGGGCGTGGCCAAGAGCACGTTGCTGTCCTGGACGCCGAGGTGCACACTGGCAAAGGCGGCGTACAGCAGACGAACAAGCTCGGGATACGACTGGATGATCTCGAGGATGTAGTCGGGGGTAAACGTCTCCGTGCGCAGACGTCGCTTGAGCTTGGACAGCAGAGCCGCGTGGGCGTTCTGCTTGGGGTCGAGGATCTCGAGAAGAGAAGCATACTCGGGGCCAAGACGGTTCAGGAAGTGCTGGACAAAGACCCACGCGCTGTGGGCGTAGACAGACTCCTGCAGACTCAGCTCGCCAGTGGCAAAGAGGTGGTGGAACTTGTTCTGGGGCAAGCAGTAGAGGAGGGAGATCTCCTTGGTAATCTGGTGGATGGAGGTCTCAATGGAGGGGAAGTAGCCGTCCAAGTTGGTGGCGGGTCGGAGGTAGGCACTCATGACCGTGATACCATTGGAGAACTGCTCCACGTACTTTCGCGAGCTGGTAACGCCATAGTAGTGGTACAGGTCGCTGAGGGTCGAGAAGATGCCGCGGGCAGTGCGGCTGCGGAATGCAACAACCAGGCGCTTCTCGGCCGAGCCTTCGATGTCGAAGACCTCGATGACGGGACCGGCCCGGTTGACGGCAATCTCAATGATTTCCTGGTACACCTGCTTGGTGTTGGCCGTGGCCTTTTGCCAGAAACCAACGTCGGAGATGACCTCGATCCTGGTCTCCTTGGGGTCGGTAGACTCGGGGCTCTGCTTGAAGTGGCACTGGTACACGAAGTAGCAGCGGACGGTGGCCTTGGAGTTGGGGCTGGCGCCAATGGCAGCCGGCGACCGGAAGGTCTCAACTCGGTACTTGCTCTTGCCCTGGTGGTCCAGATACTTGGACTCGAGGCGAGACTCATACCGGGGACCACTGACGTGGGCCTTGCCAGGCTCGCTGGTGTCGATGTAGATGGCGTGGTCGTTGGCCTCCATGTCCAGGCGGATCTCCTCCTGCTTGTCCTCTCTTGAGTGGGCGGCAACCTTGGCCGCATAGAGGGAGGTGATCTGATTGGCAATGACCTCAGGGGTCTCAATGTGGAAGTAGACATCGTCGATGCCAAGCTTTTCATAGAACCACTCAATCTGCTCGTCAATCAGATTCTCGGGCAGCCAGCCGCCCTGCTGGATAATGGCCTTGACGGCCTTGATCTGCTCCGTCTTTCCCTCGAACTGGGGAGCGACGTAGCCGACTGTGGCAGAGCGCAGGACTCGGTGTCCATTTCTCAAGGCGAGAGGAACGGGAGGGACGCTGACGTGGGTGGGCTGGGGAGAAGGGCCACGACTTGAGTCTGACTCGGCGCTTTGAATCTGAGCCAAAGTCTTGGGCTTGGGAGGGTTTGAGGAAGCCATGGTGGATGATAGTTCTTCCAATGGATCTTTATATTCAGGGAAGCTGTCGTGAAGAGAGAAATTAGTCTGGATTACTAAAGCCATTGTGTGATGAACAAAAGATGGCAGTTGAACGAATGAAACAAGGGCTTGAGATGTGAAAGAAAGGTGTTATGAGGAGGAAAGGAATAAAAGAAAAGACGGGAGATGAAGAAAACCAGTGCCTTTGCAACCAGGGGACGTGGCAGGATATATACATATAGATATATAGTATATATACACGACCACACGACCAGGCTGGAACGCCAAAAGATAAGGGATTCGGGCACAGTTCACCAGTGATGTCGGCGTAGCGCACGAGTCAATGACATGGACAGTTTAGGGCAGGGGCAGAAGTAAGAGAGCCGACTTGAGACATGCTGCTAGAGCCAGAGACGCAAGGAGAAATCAGATGGCAGCGTCACAACTCGTGGTGTTGATACAGTGAGGTATCCAAGCTTGCCAGGGGATCTCTCCTAGGAATGCGTGTTAAGTTGGCATGCTTGGAGGGGGCGTGGGCATAACGGCATTGACCGAGCGAAAGGCCCCAGAGCCGGTGTAAGACACGATTGTCCTCACCGCTGCAGGCCACAGCTCAGGCATTGTCGTCCTACCACCACACCCCTCCATTGGCTCTTGCTTGTTGATTCGACGGGAACGACGCAGAGCGACGGGGGTACAGGAAAGGATACAGCTGCCGGCAGCCCAATGGGAGAGCTCGCAACCACCACGTACCTAAGTGATTAGGGTTGGCAAGAGAGAAGCAGGAACTGCAACCGAAATCGCGAGTAATGAAGCCTAGACAAGGACGGTTAGCAAACAGCTTTACGATCTCTTCGCAGCGGCAGCGAAAAGGAGAGCTGCAGGCCTTGCGCCAGTGTGTCACAGCCATCAATAACGTACCTGCTGAGATAACAACTATTCAGACGGCCCAAGAAGCCGAAATCGAGGCTGTGGCGGGGCAGGGGTCCGGTATCTCGCAAGATAAGAAGCTCCAGGACCAGTGAGACGGGCTTCGTATTAGGGCTCGTAAGAGGTCGGTGCGTGAGCGAGAGATAAGGACGAGAGATCTGGACGTGAAGCCACGGCAGAGCGAGTATTTCTATTTTAGTCTGCGAGGCCCGTTAGTCCATTGCTTGCAGACAGCTTGGTTCCTTGATCTTTTTCTTCCACGACTCGTTGGCGTTAGGCGGGAGCTGACAGCTTCGGCAGTGCCGAGTGCCGCGGCGCTGCTTCTAGTCGTGCTCCAGAGCTCCGCGCAAGCTTGTGCTTGATTCCACCGTTTCTTGGGGGTAGTTTGGTTTGCCTTACCGGTACGACGTCCGTCTTGGTCTTGGTCTATTGCTGCTATTGCCGCTTTCTGCTGCCGTCCCCTGAGGATGCTTTGTAGACGGAGCGAGGAACAGCTGCCCGGGGGTGCGTCCGCAGCTTCGAGGCGGGAGAGGGGAGTTGGTGATAAGGAGGGGCGAGGGACTGCGAACCAATTGGCGCAGCTGACGGGCCGTGATGGGGAGAAAGATGGAAGTGATGCTGATGCTGATGCTCACGGGCGCTTTTCCAGGAGAGCAACGCAACCGGCGGCGGTGCCTTTTAAGTAATTGCGCTCGCGGATTCGCATGGCTTCGTGACTCTTGCCCGCGTCTCTCTGGCTCTCGCAAGGCCGTCACTTGCCTGCCGGTACGCGACGGTACTTGGCTGGTGACCTGCGCCGCTGCCCCTCCCCACGGTGGGCCAGCCAGGCCCAGAACTGGAGCCCCCTGCGCCAGGCCTCCAGAAGGGCGCGCTAGGGGAACGCTTTAGGGCACTTGGGCGCTGAAGGCACAAGGTACAGCGCGTGTACGGCTAGGTGCAGGTACCGCCGGTACTCGCACGTACCTCCGTCACCCCCGTGGGTTGGGCCAGCTCCGCTGCTTCTCGAATCTTTTCGATTCCAGCGTCTCTCGTCACCGGTCCAGGCGCCAGCCGGTGATCCGGGCCGGTCTGTCTGTTACAGCGACTTGCGTTACTGGACTCGATGAGTGCAAGCTGCCGAATGGCGCTACCCAAGGTGACACTGTTGACGCTCAGCGGCTCCAGCTGAGACTCAGCGCTCAACCAAAACAGGTGCATAGGGGTCCTGTTAGTCACGATGGCCCAGCCCTCCGCTGCTGCGCCGCACCGATTGGGCTCCTTTGCCAGCATCCCGACTCTGCTGCCCTCCGTCTAGACCGTTGGCAGACAGTCAGATGACTCTCCCCTTCATCTCCAGCGCGGCCGGGGCAAATTGCAATTCTAAAGAGCAGCAAACCACCTGAGCAAAACGCTGCAAGTACTGCAGAGTACGAAAAGTACGTACAGCTCATGTATCCAAGGTACCGCTTTCGAACGCAGAAGGGACGAAAGGGGCAATGCAAACGACGGGCAAAATCCTGCACAGTGTTTCCCGTACGGTCTGCGACCAAACATCCATTTACACATGTCAAACGGCCCCCAAGGACACAGCGAAACAGCACCAAAAGAACACCACAATTGCGCTGGATCGCGAGATGACCTCACCCTCCGTGCATTTCCCTTACATAAGATGCCCCTCGGCCGGCGGATCTCGATATTACCAAATAGCAACTGCCCGCTAGGCCGTATGGGGCAATATGCGTGGTCAAAGCGCCCGGTACCTGAACCGTTTCAGCAATCAGGAACAAGCACCGGGCTGCAGGCAAGTGCAGGCAAAGTGCAGGCAAGTGCAGGCGGGTGCAGGCGCTTGCAATGCGACACCTCCTGGGCCAATTCCGCCAATCCTCCGGCCCGGTGACCTGCCCAGGAGGCCCGAGGTACTTTATCAGTACGGCCGAATCCCGTGAGTTCGAAAGTAGCCTGATGGAGGGGCTCAAGTATCTACGGTGCGTACCTCTCTACTCTGGCGCCCGGCTATTCGAGGCTCTGCGCTAGAGCAATCGAGTTTTCTCTTGCCTCGTGCAATGCTTCGTTTTCTCTTGCGTCTTCTCAGAGCTTCTCCAGATCCCTGAGCTTTGCCCCTCCCCCTCTTTGAGGCGTCTGCTCGTGTCCGCCCTCACGAGGGTTCAGTTGGAGACACGGCTAAGCCGCCTGTGGTTCTCCGCATCGAACGGGTCCTTGGTCGAGTCTATCCTTCGAGTCTATCCTGCGAGTCATCACCACACACTTGCTCAGTACAGGTACGATGAATGCCTTTGGTGTTTGCTGTACAGATAGAAACACTTGTCATACATCGTCTCACTCTCCTTAAAGCCTCTGCAATCTCTGGTCGACTGGCAGAGTCCGCAGGCCCTGGACCAGCTTGCATTGATACCAGTCGCCATGTGATGCCATGCTGACGTGCGCCGTTCTCCAATTTGCAGCATCTCTGACAACTCAATTGTCTATCCTTGCCTAGTACTTATAGAGTGCCAACTAATCTGCGGCGCGGGTTGCTAGGGTTAGCCGCGAGGTTCTTGCCGGAAAAGGAGTGGCATCTCGACATCAGTTGTCTGCAACTTGGACGACACTCCAACATGTGTCGAGCATCGAGTGATGCTGCGTATTGCTCCGTATATGCTGGTGAGCAACGTGCAAGCACAGGCAGCTACGGCAGCCGGTCATCCATCGTCCAACACTTTACAAAGCCGCAGTCTAATCCGAATAGGTGCCATTTCCGGGCCATGCAAACCCAATGTCGCAAACCCAATGAATGACAACCGTGCTCTCTCGCTTGTTTCGAAATTGCCATCGTGACAACACAGGCTGCAGGGACGGCGTCCAGAATTGCAAGGTTCTGCGACATCATTACGAGCCTGTTTGTCATAGCCAGCGAATCTCGCCTCCAGAAAGGAAAGGGAAAAAAAGCAGAGGAGGCCACCTGACAAACGCCTCCACAACGCGCATGGCCTAGTCTCGCTTTCTCATATTCTTTTTCCCTTGTTTTTTTTTTTTTTTTTTTTTTTCTTTAATTCTCCGGTGCTACATGCACGAAGGACCAGCAGCACATGGTGCAGGTGGCCATTTCACATACCGCTTCTTTCATTGCGACAAGTGGTACTGCTGCTTGCGGAACGCTAGACGCCGCAGACTCAATGGCGGGCCGGCCAAGTAGATCCGGGGTACTATCCAACTGTGTCGTCCACAATCCCAACAAATGGGGAAAAACTAGGCCATGCGCGGCTCCAGCATACCATACCGTCTTGCGCAGATGGCAGTTCTCCTCGAAGCCCGCTTGAATCGTTCCGGCTACGGTTCCGGGGCATCCAGCTGGCTTCCCGTCTGGTGCTATCATTGCGGCCAGCCACGGGGACGCTCTCCTTCTCTCTCGCGCTGATGCTATGGAGCACATACTGTACTGATCCTTAGCCATCAGCATGGGGACAAAGTTTGTATCGACTGCTAGCGGCAGAAGCTCCCTGCCTGCTGGCGGAAGCGGGTAGCGGGCCAATGGCCCTGTCTGCTTGACCACGAGGCACCATACGGGATATCGACGGCGGCCCAATCTTGGACGCCAGCACCATTGCGTGGCTACCCCTATGGCCAGGTTGCGGTTGAAGAAATTTTCCTCGACCCTGACCCCCTATCCATTCGATCCTCATTCGATCCTGCTGGCATGCAGGTCTGTGCAGGTACCTGCAACACAGTACGTGTCGCTGGCCACAGCATTGGCCAAGGTGGAAGCTCGACAGTTACCCACGGCCAGCAAATGGGAGGCCGGGACGACAGAGCAGACGAAGCAGACGAAGCCACTAATGCCGGGCAATGAAGCAGCAGCCAAACAAGGCGTGGATACGACGCCAGCTCCCCAATATACTCGGCACGGCCTGGAGAAGCCCCGCACCGGCCCCCCGTTGGCCATCGGCTGACCCCACAGCCTGAGCAGAGCCGGCCGGAGCCTTTTGATTTCCATTACCCCCAGGTTTCTCAGCCGACGTTTCCATTACCCCCAGGTTACATGATCGTTCCTCGGAACGGCGTTTGCTTCATGGGCTGCTGGAGAGCCTAGACGGTGCTAACTGTGCTGCTGACCTTGGAGTGCCAAGTCTGGCGCAAATTGTCTGCATGGACGGAGCACGGAGGGACGACTCGGGAGGGAGCACCTTGCATGCAGCCATGTCCATCCGGGTACTATGTAAGGTAGGCGTCTCTGTACGGTAGGCGTCTCTGTACCTGGCAATGGCGCAAACGCGGCCAGCACGAGCCGCAAGGGAGCAGACTCGCACCCAAAAGATGACAATGGGCTGGTCGATCATGGAACCAGCAGTACCTGGGAGTACAACAACGCTTGGATTCACGGTACCTCTCGCACCAGTGGTACACAGAAAGTACCATAATCTGCAGGTGATGGAAACTGTCAGGTTTGTTGGACACAGTGCGCCACGCTGGACTCTTTACGAATAATCGCAGAAGGAGAGCCGTTCATTGATCCTCTCGTTCTCTTCTGCGTCGTCTGCAAGGGCTGCTTCATCTGGCCTGCCTCCTGGAACAGCTTTCCCCGGGAAAAGAGAAAACAAACTAGTCAACGTCCTGGGACATACAGCAGGGCGGTTACTTGTCCTGCCATCGAACTTCTTCCCGTACGTACAGTAGTCTCGGCTAGGAAAATCTGGGGGAGGACAGCGCCGTCTGAACGTCTCCGCCTGCACCTCCCGTCGACTGCCATGCTAGACGGGAGACACAGCCGCCTTTCTTCTTGGCGGAGAGTCAGGGCTGCTGGGCCACCTGTTGGCACATCGTGGGTCTTTCTTGGACCAAAAGTCCCCGCTTGCTTTTATCGATTTTTTTTCCAATTTTTTTTTTTATTCGTCTCCATTCTTCTTTTTTTGGCAGTCCCCCAAAGCTACCCCTTTTGCCAAGGGGCAACAGCTTTGCCTCTGCAAAGGACCCATCAGGGCGTCGGCACTGTACCATCACGAGGACTGCAAAAATGAAAGAAAAAAAAGGAAGGGACACGAAAATTTGATTCAGCTGATTTTGTATTACAGGTACCTGCTCATTGTATCGTGTATTCGGAGGATTGGGTCCAGGCATTGGTCCCTTTCCTTTCTGATCTTTTCCATTTCCCCTCGCGAGTCACGATGGAGGCAGAAAGGTCAATGCCCTCTCTATTCTCCCTCTTCCCTTTTCCCTTTTTTTGTGATTCACATTTTACGTACAAGGGACAGGCCGGTGAAGCACATCAATTGAACGCCATCGCACGCCACTACCGGCATTTTTTCGTTTCTCTTCACATTTTCTTCATTTGTTCTTTTTCTCGTTCCTCCCTTATCTAGTCCGTATCCTACGGCTTATATGCAGCAGGTTCCCGCAGGATAATGGTTGATGATTGGGCGCCTCAGTGAGATTTCCGAGTTGTGGCTTTCTCTTCCTCGGACTATCAGCGAATTGCAGAGGTACGATACGAATACGTTGCGGGTGGCTGCGTCGATCCAAGGTACGAAGGACGCAAGGCCGTAAACCTGCGTATTGGCAAATAAGATGCAATGCAAATGCAGGACGATACAGCTATCCAATTACACGCCGTTTCGCGATTGTCCTCTTCACGGCGATGTGTTCCTCGGATCACGTCTTCGTTTACACGCAACGAGTGAGCTATTGAGAAACGGAAGAGAAGCAGGGAACGAAAATAGAAGGGGCACCATGGTAGGGCGAAAAGCTGGGGCTGTTCGGTACGCGCTACCGAGAGGGGCCTCCAGCCCCGTCATGTGGTTTGTCCTCTGTTAGAGCACTTGTCGTGCTTGCACGACGGCTTTCTCCGACCCCGGGTTTTCGGGGCCGCTGGGCGGCAAACTTTTGTGTTTACTGTACCCTGCTCCTTGGCGGTCACGATGGCAGATTGGCAGCAGAGCAGCTTCAGTTGGTGCTTGCTGGGAAGAGCTACTATGTACTTCGTACGAAGTCGTGATGCCCCAGGTTCCAGAGTGTCCTCTGGCGTTCTGAAACATGACTCTGTTCTCTGGGGGGCCCTTGGTGGTGTCCGATTCCTGGGGAAGCAAGCTTGGCAAGACCTTTGCACATCTCGATCGTCCGGAGTGCATGATGTAATAACTGGAGACACTGGCGATGCTTCCGGATGAGGCCGATTGCTCTCTGGGCAGTTTTCTCCAGTCCTCAGCAAGTACCAGGTAAGATTATCCACATCTCAAACACCTGCGCAGTGCGAGGGCGTTTTGTGTGTAAGTTGCACGAGAAGAGCTCACCGACCGGCCATCAACATCCGAGACTGTGTCGTGACAGGTACGGGATTTGTTTGCCTCACGCCACAACCCCCCCGACATTTTTTTTTCACCCCCTTTTGTTACCGAAGCTTGCCAGAAAAAAAAAAAGCAAAAGCGAAATGAAATGAGTAGAAAAGGGCGACGTGGATGATCACAAGACCTGGGTTTCTGTTAAACTTTGCTGTCCAGCCCCTTGGAATAATGGCGGGCGGTGTGTCTACCTTGCAGGTACCGAGTGTACCTTTAATACTGGAGGTATATCAATATGAGTTGTGAGACTCTCTTACGATCTTTTGCGGGTTTGAGGAGGATCGGCGGGAGAAATGCTTGAAGGGATTGTTTGGGTAAAGGTGACTTTTTTTCTACTCTGTTTTCCGGGGTAAATGTCGATGGGTGAAGAGACGGTCAAGGCGGTTGGTGGTTTGGGGGTTTTACACGCATGTTATCAAGGTAGGTACCTAGACAGTGCTTGTGTACAATATCTCGGATGCACATATTACAGGTTCGGGACATGCGATTAAAGTTGAGTAATCGTATCAGTTGTAGACGGGCAAAATACTTGGCGTCTCCGTGCAACATTTCCATTCGTTTCAATTACTTTTACTTTTGAAGGCATCAGGTGCCGCATTACCGAGTTTAGACACGAGGCGGATTCTCTGTGTAAGCTTCTTGATTTCCGAGGAAGCGTGATCTGGGGATGTATGTAAGACGAGAGTTTGCAGTGTTTGTGATTGAGTTATGCCTTTTGCAATGGAGTAATATGACATGTAACAGTCTATCAATAACAACAAGTGCTCGGGTAGAGGACGTGACGTGATGATCAGACATGATGGTCTCAGGACAACGGGACTGATGGGCGAAGAGGTAAGGACGGAGCGTGGAGAGAAGGAATGATGGGGATCGCAATGTGACAAATGGAATTCGACAGGCTCTCGCTCGGCAATTCGAACACATGGATTGATGTCAAAGTTGTGTCCATTGGGTGTTGGGTTCGCATGAATTGCAAAAGTGCGGATTTCCCCTGTTCAGGGTAAGTCCCCCATCTTGTACATTTTCGGATGAAGAGCGTGCGGGTTGAACAGACAGTATTGGACAAGAGGGCGGCAATGGTCGGAAGAGCCCAACTCGCGCCATAACCCGGCAATAGGGACAACCTCCTTTGACGATATGCAGCACAAAGTGATTAGAGGTCGACGATGGTACCAGTAGTGACAGGTGATGCCGAAGGTTCCCACCCTCGCAGCGAATGCAGGGGGGTAAGGGGAAAAAAAAAATCTTCTCAGCTGCTGCTGGTTCTCTGTTTCTGGAAATCAATTATCACACTCCCCTGGCACAAGTTCGAAGTGTTTGCGGGTGTGTGTGTGTGTGTGTGTGTAAGTCGCTAGAGCCGAGAATATGCGAGGAGGATTTGCAGAATGTTGAAATTTTCGTTCTACGTAACAGTTTGGTACAAGCGGCACGCAGCGGACATGCAAAGTCATTAACGGGGCCTTTTGCCTCGAGGGAACTCGTGATGACATCATGATTGGTTTAAGAGAAAATTGTCTGCCCGGTTTAGGTATTTTGAAGTACTACCTTAGCTTTTACGGAGGATTGGGATTGACGGATTGGTGTGGTGTGTGGTTCACGATGGACGACATACGAGTACATACTAGACTACATACATACAAGACTGAGCTTATGGCCACCGTCGCCTTGGAAGTGCTGGATAATGATATCCAAGTTGTATTTTTAGAATCTTCAGCTGAGAGTTATAGCAGCCACTGGGGCACAAGGCGGCGGCTGAGGTTTTGTCACACTCGAGATACGCCGACCGACGGCGCCTTGACAGGGAGATGAGACAGGGCCGATTGGTGTCGATGCTTCTAGAGATACCTTCTAGAGATGCTCTTCAGCAGAGGCCTTGTCATTAACACAGGATGCAACGCCCTTGTACAGGTGCGAAGAAGTCCATCACATATTCGAGCGGACGAGACGAATGCAGAGAAGGGGGCACGTGACCGTTGCGACATCTTCGGCTAAACCACCAACGACCGGCGGCCAAGAGACCCATAACCGGCTTGACGTGAGAAGAGCCAAAAATTTTGACTCGAATCGTCGAATGCCGCAACCGACGCAGTAACATCAACCATCTCCGTCACCCAAACAATTGCTCCAGGTCCTGAACCGGCTTCCACACCACGACTGGTCTTTATTCGGCATTGTCAACGCCCAGAGGAAAGACGACGACGGAACAAGGACACGAATTTCGAGTGCCCCGCATTACGACAACTTTTGTATCGCCACTTCTAGCGATATCAAATCACAGCCTGCTCAACTCCGGATTCATTGAGCATCCCGTCGCCCTTCTTCTAGACACCCACATAAAACACACATCAAGATGGTCACCCTTACCGAGGTCGAGGACGAGCACTTCCAGCACGCCCACGCTGTTGAAATCGAGGACGACGACTTTACCGATACCGGTATGCCCTGCTCCGAGCCTTCCCATCTAGTCCCCTCCCAACAACACCGCCCTTCTAACTCTAGCGCAGAATCCGAAATCTCCAACGAGTCCGACTTTGACCCCTCAGAAGAGACGCTCGCCGAGCGCCTGTACGCCCTTCGCGACATCATCCCGCCCACGACCCGCGGCTGGGTCTCGAGCCGCGTCAACGCCGTCGCCGGCGCCGCCTGGAGCGCCCTGTCGTTCGGCGGCAAGAGCGCCTGGGTCATCACCACGTCGGCGCTCTTCCTGGGCGTGCCGTTTGCGCTGTCGTTTGCCGAGGACCAGCAGCTGACGGCCATGGAGCAGGAGTACAACATGCGCCAGACGGGCAGCGAGCTGCTGACTGCGGGTGCGGAGCCGAGCACGGCGGAGCAGGTTGGCGCGGCGCTGGGGTCTGAGCAGGCCAAGCCGGCGCTGTGAGCTTGATGAAACGAACGTGGATTGAAAGAAACAAGAGAGAAAAAAGCCTGTTTGAAAAAAAGGACGAAGAACGAAGGCGAAAAGTGGAAGATTGCAAATTGGGGCGTCACATGGTAAACAAGGCAGGTGCTTGGAACTGGGAAAGCATTTTGGTTCTAATGTTATGACTGGCTTACACTTACAATGACGGGAGGGGGATGGTTGATGATATATCGTGGAGTGAAGACCTGGAAGCGAGATCAAGCAAAAGGTCCCCTCCATTCTTGTACAATAACCCTTTCGGATCAAAGGGGCGAGGGCGGGCTGATGGCGCATCAGCTACTTATATATATATCATTTTTGCCTGCCCGACAGCTGCTGGGTATGGATCCGGAGTGGACATGGGAGGTTATAGCTGTCAGGGACCATGGGGAGGATTTTTCTATGCACTAGAAGCCTTATTGATGCCATCTCTACTCTGGATGAGGTCTATATTGAGTTCTGTGCCCTTCTTCTGCTATCAGAATGTGCGATGATGTTGTAGATCCGTGCTTGAGTGAATATGTATGTTGCGTCTGTAATACCTATTGGCATTTGCTGAGGGCTCCTCTCACATGTAAGCTTCCAACTGCGGGGCCATTTTGAACCTCATCTCATCAAAGGAACCCTCATCACCCTCACAACACCATCTCCTCCCTCTCTCCGTAACAACATCCCGTAAGCACAAACAGTCAACAGCCATGGACTTTGTAGCCCTGCCGAAAATCGAGGTTCGTCTCTCCCCCCCCCCTCGTCACAAACATTTACCAAGCAAAGAAAAACCTCTTCTGACATGATGTGCTTCTCCAGCTCCACGCTCATCTCACAGGCAGCATCTCCCGCCAAACCCTCCACGAAATCTGGCTCACCAAATCCGCCTCCGGCTCAACCGCCCTCCAAGACCCTCTCCTCGTCATTCCAGAAGGCAAACACGACTTCAACCTCGAAACGTAACTCCCTCCTCTACCCCCCGCTCCCTCCATCTCATCGCCCGAAACTACTAACGTGAAGAGGCAGCTTCTTCCCCCTCTTCAGCAAATACATCTACGCCCTCCTAACAGACGAGCCCTCCCTCCGCCGCGCAACGACATCCGTCCTGCAATCCTTCCTCCAAGACGGCGTCGTCTACCTCGAGCTTCGGACAACGCCCCGCTCGACGCCTCATCTCTCCGCAGAGCGGTACATTTCCATCATCGTGGACACAATCTCCGCCTTTGAAGCAGCCAATCCTGAGCTGCATACACGACTCATTCTGTCCATAGATAGACGGCACGACTTTGAAAAGGCCTCGTCTGTACTCTCTCTCGCACTATCTTCCTTCAACAACAACAACAACAACAACAACAACAACAACAACAACCACACTTCTTCTTCTTCTTCTCCTTCTCCTTCGTCTCCGTCTCCGTCCGAGTCCAGGTCCGAGTCCCCCATAATCGTAGGCCTCGATCTCTGCGGCGACCCAACCGCCCTCCCCAACGGCCAAATCTCCCTCTTCACCCCCCTCTTCCAAAAAGCCCGCGCCGCAGGCCTCGGCATCACAGTCCACTTCGCAGAGACTCCATCCAGCGCCTCCCCCGCCGAGCTGCGCACCCTACTCTCCTGGCGCCCGCACCGTCTCGGCCACGTCATCTGGGAGGACGAAGAGTCGAAGCAAGAAATTGCGCGGAGAAAAGACCAAGTGTGCCTGGAGCTGTGCTTGAGCTGTAACGTCTGGGCGGGCATGGTAACGGGGGGCTTCGAGGGGCATCATTTTGGGGGGTGGAGGGCTGTGGAGGGGGTTAAGGTGACTCTTGGGGTGCGTTTTTCTCTTTCTTTCTCTTTCTTTCCCTCCCGTCTCCTTGTTACAGCCTTGCCATTTCAGTGACTATACGACGATATTCGAATTTGTCGTATTCTTTGTTGTAATGAAGAGGCAAAAACTGACTGACCTCTATAGACGGACGACGTGGGCATCTTCGGCAGCCCCCTATCCAACGAATACCGCCTCGTCGCGCAGCACTTCCACCTCGATAAGTCTCAAATCTGTGCCCTCGCCAGGGAATCTATAGATCACATCTTTGGCGGCGAGCAGGAGAAGGAGAGACTGCGGCGCATCATGTGGACTTGAAGTGCCATCAACTGGACTGCAAGTGATAAAGACAAACAGCAATGGCGCATGAACCAGCCAGCGGACGTCCCAAGGACAAATGGGATAACACACTTTCCTTAACTTCTGTTTGTATTGCGAGCCTGAGACTGCGCTTATACCAACTGTTCGTACTACACAAAAGGACATTTCCATCATAACGCTGCTATGGCTTGCTCGTCGACAGGGAAAAACCAGGTACAAACTTGGGAGAGCAGAGAGGTAGTAGTAACAGCTCAATCCATCCAATGGCTTCCATTCATTCTCCTTTCCCCCTTTCCGCTCCTTTTGGAATAAAAGTTCTCATCTTCATTTTTGGCCTCCCATGCTCTCTCCATTTTTTTGTATCTCATCAGGAACAGCACTCCATAGCGCATCGTTTCGTTTTTTTCTCCATCTCCACAATCCTTTAAACGCCCGAGAAGAACAGCAGGAGAAACTGCAAAAAGCATCATGAGTCCCATTCTATTTCGTTTCATCACACGTCATGTCAAAACCTGAATCCTTGCCTAATCTCGCGCTCAGTGCGGAATCTGCTGCGGCGGTGCGTCCAGGTCGACGCCCTCCACCATGTTCTTCTGCACCTGGCTCTCGTTCACCAGCTTGCGGAAGAATTTGGAGGCCCGCTCGCTCTCGCCCTTGACCTTGACCGTCTCGTCGCGCTTCTTGTTCAGGTCCTTGACGCTGTGCTCGAGGCCCACGCGCAGGTTGTCGGCGGGCATGCGCAGGACCGTGCGGACTGAGCCTGAGATGCGGGAGGCGTTGGTGTGGACGTAGTCTATCTCGGACAGCTGTGCTTCAATCTTCCTGGCTAGTCGGTGGGGGAGAGAGTTGGGAATCTGCTGGAGGATATACGCCGAAGCGGCCACGGCTAGAGACACATCAGTCAGCAACCGCTACACATATAGTTATAAAGGGGGTCACATACCGGCAACGACGATGCCAGGCAAGATGAGCTTGCGAAGGTTATCATTGCCCATAATCCGCGTCGCGGTGATGGCGTGGTCCACCCAGGAATTCATTCCCAGCATGCGAGGGACCAGCGCGCCGGCAACGGTCAAGGCCATGCCCGTACCAGCAAACTTCTCCTGGCTATGCATCAGGGTGGAAAAATCCACAAAGTCGGCAAACTCGGTAGGCACGTCCACCTGGCGGGCCAGGGCGTCCTTCTTTCGGCGGAACATGACGTCTGGCCGGAAGTGGAGGTTTTGGAATTCGTCGCCGACGTGGAGCAGGCCGAGCTGCTTGATGGAGTTGACGCCCTTGACCGTTTGGGCTCGGGCGTAGTCCTCGCAGCTGCTGACAGAATCGGCAATGTGAGAGAGGATGGCATCCTTGAGGTCGTCGGCGTATCCAAAGGCGCCAAACAGACCCGGGTATGGAATGTCGTACTTGGTGCTCCCGGCATAGCTGATGGCGGCGTTGAGCTGCCCTCGAGTGTGCTCATACACGTCCTTGCACGTCTCTTCGATGTTCTGGACCACCTGCTCATCCACCTCTGAGCGAGCCTTCTTGCTGGCGAGGATCTGCGGCTCAAGCTCCTTGAGTTCCTGAGTGACGCGGTCATACTCGGACTGAGCCACCTCGTGGTTGACGGTTGCCAGCGTGTTGACGTCGTTGAGGATGTTGAGCAGATATGTCCTCGCGGGGGCAAGCTTTGACCTCGCTCGCTTTTCCAGCACAAATCTGCGCAGGGACTGCTCGAGCTTCTCAAAGTCTCGAACCTTGTCCAGGTCCTTGCCCTTGCCGTTGTCATCGTGGGGGTCGTCACCCCCTCCACTGCCGCTACCACTGCCGCCTCCGCCGCTGGGTCCGCCGGGAGGCGAAGGTGCCATTGGGATGACGTTGCTCGAGACAAAGTGAACGAGCTCCGATGCCTCCTTGTGCGTGCGTGGGCTCAGCCCCGCAACCTGATCCAGGATCATCTTCTGGCATCGCTCCTTGTCCCTGATGAAGTCGTAGCCGTTCACGACGATGAAGATGTACGCCTTCTCCGCAGCAGCAGCCCAAATGAACTCCTTGGCGGACTGCGTAAAATGGTTTGCCGCAGAAACAACAAACACGACGACGTCAATCTCCTCCTGTCGAGCAAAAATGGCCGTCGTCTTGGTCGTGTCCGAGTTCAGGCCGGGGGCATCGATGAGGGCAATGTCAACAACACCGTTGCTGAGGAGAGATTCGTCAATTGTCCGGACATCCTTGACGTAAACCTTGCACTGCATGTACTTTTCGTTGTCAATCACGATTCGTTCCAGTTCCTGGAGGGAGTATGCATCATAGGTAGACTCGTCGTTTCGGTTGTAAACCATCTCCTTGTGGACCGCATGGACTTCCTCAATGCCTGCGTTCTCGCGAGCGTCCAGCACCTCGCAAAAAATGGCCGTGCAGGGCTGCTGATCCTCAGGAAGGACTTTCCGCCGCAAAAGGGCATTGCAGAACGTCGACTTGCCCGCGTTCAGATCGCCTGTGATGAGCACCTTGCTTGATGTGTCCTCGATACGCTCGCGAAGGGACACGAGATGCTTGATGCTGGAGCTGATTTTGCCGTCCAAGAGCGATGCGATAGAGCCTTTCTCTAGCGAGTGCACCAGCTCGGCTTGATGCAGAGCTCCCAGCTTCAAATCCAGTTTCAACACCGAAAACTCCTGCGCAATCGAAGGGGAAACGAGCCGCGGCTCCGGCGTAGGACGAGCCTCAGCCGCCTGGCTCGACTCGGCTGACGTATCTTCGAGGCTTGTCATGGCCCTTCGAAGCATGGGCGGAGGTGCCTGGCTGGCTCTCGCTGTGACGTCTTCCATTGTCGACGAGTGCAGGATGCCGGGACGGGGCACATCGGACTCCATCTTCTCTGCTCGCTGGACCGACGGGTAGTGCGCCGGCCACACCGTGTTCATCTCGCGCAGGCCGTGCAGCAGGTCCAGCACCTTGTTGATGGAGCGGCCGAGCGTCGCCCTCTGCGAGTTGTACCACATCTGGTGAATGGCTCCGGACTGTTGCCGGCCGCCGTGCGCCTGCCCGTCCCACATGCCGGGGTCGTCGCCCATGATGCTGCCTCCGTATCCCGAGTCGACGTCGAGCATGCTCTGCAGCCGAGCGGCGTGCTCCGAGGTGGTGCCGCTGCCGACCGTCATGTAGTTGGGCCGTCCTCCGGCCGAGCCCGCGGCATCGAGGTTCGCATCGTCGGAGGCGCGGATGGCGGGCGCCTTGCCCTTGTCGTTGAAGTATTCCTGGCTCATGCTGGTCAAGGACTGGCTGCCCGCAGCATTGTCGGGCGGCGATGAGTGCTGGTGATGATGCTGTCGGGAGGCCAGGGGGTGAAGAGGCGAAGAAGGCGAAGAAAGGTGAAGAAAAGGTCGGGTAGGGGCGCGAGGGTCGGGCTTTGGATCGGGTTCGTCAGTAAAAAGGTTGCATGATGTTTAAGCAAATTGCCGCCTCCCCAGGTGACGCAGCTCCCCTGATTGGTCTAGCTGCTCGGCTCAAGTTCGGGAAGCGCACAGGCTATCTTATCGTTGGCCCATTCATCAAAGCCTGGGGAGGCCAAAGTATCTTTGCCCCGGTTGGTCGCGGCAAGGGTACATGCTTGGCAGACTGACGTCCTGCCAACCCGCAAACATGCAGAACGACGTCGCTCTTTGGGCTCTCCGCTACTGCTAGGCAGATGCCGTCCAACTTGTCTTCTGCTTCATCACGATATCCTCACGCGAACGACTTCATCACCCAGCCCATCTTCTAGGCCGACATAACACGACACCGCCGCTGTTGCTGTTTCCGCAAGACGAGCCGTCGTCATCACCATGAATGTGAGGCAATGCCTTGATGCTCACTGCCCGTCCAAAGCGGCACCTAACCTCGGCGTGCAATGCAGATCCTCGAATGGGCCTTTGGCAAGCGCATGACGCCGGCCGAGCGTCTGCGCAAGAACCAGCGCATGCTCGACAAGGCGATCCGCGAACTCGACCAGACCCGGGTCAAGCTGGAGAAGCAGGAGAAGACGCTGATTCAGCAGATCAAGACGAGCGCCAAGAACGGGCAGATGGGGGCGTGCAAGATCCAAGCCAAGGACCTGGTGCGCACACGGCGGTACATTGAAAAGTTCTACGGCATGCGCAGCCAGCTGCAAAAGATTTCTCTGCGGCTTCAGGTACGATGGTGTTTCGGCGCCGGCAGCGACTGCGGCGATGCGCTTGCTAACGGTTGATTGACGCCAGACCTACCGCACCAACGAGCAGATGATGCAGGCCATGAAGGGCGCCACGATGGCCCTGAGCAGCATGAACAAGTCCATGAACCTCCCACAGTTGCAACGCATTGCCATGGAGTTTGAGCGCGAAAACGACATCATGGAGCAGCGGCAAGAGATGATGGACGACGCCGTTGATGATGCCATGGATGTTGGGATCGAAGAGGAGGGCGACGAGGTCGTTGAGCAAGTCCTGGAAGAGATTGGCATAGACTTGAACCAAGCTGTAAGACTGCATTCGTATCCCGTTTCAGACTCGATGCCCGGCATGACTGACTTTTGGATGACAGCTCGGGGAAACGCCCACCGCCTTGGGCAACTCTGCTTTATCCGAGGGCAAGGTTGCGCAAGCCGTGGGGGCTGGGGGAGGCGGCAGCGGTGACCCGGTCGACGATGACCTTCAAGCCCGACTCGACAGCCTCCGCAAGTAAGCACTTGCTGTCTTTTGAAACAACCCGCCACGAAATAATGATTGAGACGACCTGGAGTAGCCTTTGAAATAATTTGTCTGAACTCGACGAAAGACCAGAATGCAAGGCAAACCTGACAAGGGGCCGTGGGCCAGTCGCAAGCCGTATGATCTAGAAGACGAAAGCCTGCTTGTCATTATATACCTGTACGTGGAGGAGCTTGGATGGGAGTTGAGCCGTGTCACGTTTTCTTGGGCGCAAGGGGTGTTGATTGCCATTATGATTTGAAGATACACTTGCAGATATAACTATGTGTGCAGAGATTTTTTTTTGTTACGGTAATTGATCAGAGGTATGTTTGCCTCGTTGCGAATGAATAGGAAGCACCACAGAGGCACTCATTCCTGATTGCGCGGTAGGATTATGGCCTAGGTGTATGCATATTGGCACGACTTGACGGTGAAGAAACACATACTGGCTGCATCCTCGATGTCAAGATTGAGTGCGGTCAATGCGACATCTACCTTATGCATGCACCAACCTCCGACCTTCTGCAACCTCCCGTCCTCGGCGATTCCCACCCTCGGCGATTACGGTCTTGCCCGCGGAATAAGGGCTATGGTGGGAGAGCATCATCCTCCGCAGCAAATGCCAGATCAAGTGGCAACACGCAGGGCTGCCCGTCTACCAATCATAAGCACAAACTATAGCATATTGAAGCATCAAATTGACGAATCAATCGGACGCATCCACGATTGGATTGGAGCGTTGCCAAGAGCACCTCCGCATCGACGTACGCGTACGTGTGCCGTCCCCTTACATGGCTGCTTAGGAGTGCAATCGCCGAGCTGTGACATTCCCTTGGTGCTGCTTCTGCTGCATCTTGGGTGGACAGTGCTTTGCCTCAGGAGGGCCAAACAAGCAGCGGTGCCGGATTTGTACCCATTGTCCAAACAGCCGGGACGGCGGATGGGCGGTTGGCATGCCTGGTTGAGGCGACGTGAGAATGCACGGATGCCTGTATGTCCTTGTCTGTACCTTGTGTGCTTTGTACCCAGGTAGGTAATATGCAGCTGTAGAATGTGCAGTGCCAAGCACAGGGTCGATGGGATACCTACTCATCTAGACGTACCAGGTAAAGAGGTAGTCTCTAGGCAAGAGATCCGGAGCTGTCTCGATATTGGAAGCGCTGGGGAGCCAGCTTGTTGCAGATACCTCATGATGGATAGGCCCGTTACCAATGCCTCTCACCTTGAACTCAGCCATGTCAGTGAAGAGGAAATTCACCGCTTTCCTCTTCGATGCATCGTCTTCGCAGCAATCGCTTCGTCTGTGTCGTTTCTGTTGATTAACCTCGAGCAAAAAGCCCCCCCGGCGTTCGGTATGTTGTTCTCCTTGTGCCCATCTGATCGTCCCCTCGTTTGCCTCTGATCCGAGCCCTGCCAGTCACAATCAGTCACAACCCCATTGGCACCATGTGCTTCCAGCTGTTTGCCTTGACTTCTACCACGGATTGCAAATTGCCACAGCCTGCCACAGAAACAACGTCCATGAGGCAACTTGCTGCACGAAGTTTGCGGCATCACGGGGCACAGCATTTGCCTGAGCATGAGCCTTAGCACCCTCTCTACCTGGTATTCGCCTTCCACCAGCAGCAGTTCCAGTTAACCGACTCCCCATATTACCCATATTACCCATATCGGAGTTGCCTTGTACTGCACTAACAGCAGCCACCATTGGGGGTCCTTACTTAGGTGATCCTCCCCGCTGTCCGCTGTCCCCGCCTAGGGCGTGGCATAAAGTATTGATCGGATGGGTGGCGCTTCCACCCTCCAGTGCCCGAAAGTCCCAGATCCCCAGCATATCCATCCCGTCCACCATCATCACTCCTACTGGGTCACCTACAACCCACAACCTACACACTGCCCAAGCCATTCGACCAGCTTCAAGTCCCGCAAGCTCACTGCCACAGCTCACGCCCAGCACTGCCGAACCCCCTGAGACACCGACAGGTCCCTCTGGAGCTCGCATCCAACCCATCCATCTCGAATCGCCGCTGCAACTAGGCGCCTGGACCATCCAATCACGCGTGCGACAGCCGTCCGTGAATCCCAACCGCAACCCCGCGAACGACGCAGACGCTCATACCCTCCCTCATACCCGTCTGTCCCTGCAGCCGAGTCCCAACAGCCGCTGCCTCGCCTTGGGTTGCTCCCCGGCCCTGCGAACATCGACGTTATAACTCGAGCCAACTTCGTCCATCCCCGGCCGCCGGAAGTCCTTCTTCCTCCTCCACAAAACTGGCAGGTAGCAAGCGTCGCAGTCTCTCCTCGCACGGAGGAAGTCTGCTGAATAGAATGTTTGGTGGCGTCTCGAGCAACTCGTCGGGGCCCAAGCTGGACGATTCCAAGAGCGACGGCAAGTCGCCCTCCCCCGAGGGCAGCCCGCCCGCGGCCTCGGCTGCCGTGCCCATCAGCAACGCAGACCAGGCCGCCGGCGGCGAGAAGCGCAGCGGCAATGGCAGCCCGCCCACCCGCCAGGACACGGGCGACAAGAAGCGCAGGAGTAGCGGCGTCGGCAGCAAGGCCAGCAGCCTGCTAGCCTCGGCCAGGAACTCGCTCAACTTCTCCCAGGTTGGCCGCTCCGGGTCGGAGGCGGGCGCTCAGACGCCGCTGCAGAAGCTCGGCAAGCAGGACCCAGCCCTCGCCGTGCCCCAGGGCCAGCACAACAACTCAGCCGGCGACTCGTTCCCGGGGCCAAAGTCAACCTTCCGCGTCGGCGTCTGGGAAGATAGGAACAAGAAGTGCCGCCGTACCATGGAGGACACGCATGCCTTTCTCTACAACTTCTTGGACACGCCGGCCCCGGCCGTCGACTCGGCCGCCGGAAAGGACAAGTCAAGTAAGGACGACAAGGATGTCTCCCGCCGAGAGGTCTCCGAGTCGGATAACGGCTACTTTGCCATCTTCGATGGGCATGCCGGCACGTTTGCCGCGGACTGGTGCGGCAAGAAGCTGCACATCATCCTGGAAGACATGATACGGAAACACCCCAACATGCCGATCCCAGAGCTCCTGGACATGACGTTCACGGCTGTCGACGCCCAGCTCGAGAAGCTGCCGCTCAAGAACAGCGGGTGCACGGCTGCCATTGCCGTGCTTCGCTGGGAGGAACGTGTGCCGAGCGAACGATCCATCACCGGCTCCCTTGCCATTGCTCCCGCCGCCGCAAACGTTGCTGCCGGCAAAGCACTGAACAAGTCACAAGAGCCAGAAAAGGAAAAGGATGGCCAGTCGGAAGCATCGCAAGCCGTTCCCAACGAGTCTATAACTGCCAAGCTCCGTGGCATGGCTAGTCGACAGCGTGTTCTGTACACAGCCAACGTGGGAGATGCGCGAATCATTCTCTGTCGCAGCGGCAAGGCCCTGCGCCTTTCCTACGATCACAAGGGTAGTGACGAGAACGAAGGAAAGCGAATCTCCAACGCCGGCGGCCTCATCCTCAACAACCGTGTCAACGGAGTCTTGGCTGTCACCAGAGCACTTGGAGACACCTATATGAAGGATCTTGTGACGGGACACCCATACACTACGGAAACGGTCATACAACATGACCTTGACGAGTTTATCATTATTGCTTGCGATGGGGTAAGTTGCGTGTGGCAAAGATGACGTTGATTTGGAAGGAGTGTACGCTAACAGTTTGACCAATAGTTGTGGGATGTCTGCAGCGACCAGGAGGCTGTCGATCTCGTCCGCGATATCCAGGACCCGAGCGAGGGATCCAAGATCTTAGTTGATCACGCCCTCAGCCGATTTAGCACGGATAACCTGTCATGTATGATTGTGCGGCTGGACAAGGAGGCTCTTGCGCAGAGCCAGGCTCGCCAGGACACGGAACCCGAAGCGAACAACGGGGCCTCGGCCAAGGTCAGCGAAGTGGACAAGATCATCATGGACACCAAGCAGAAGATTGCCGAGGGAACGACTCCAGCGGTGGGCGTGTCAGCCAGCAATAGTGGACGCGGCTACGACAGTGCTCCCCCGCAAGAAGAGGGGGGGTTTGTTCCCACGAGCCTGGGCGACGCATTGGTCGAGGAACCCGTGGCCATGGAGGAGGCCGACAGCCCCGAGCTGGCTACAGGCGAAAGCCCGGCCGTTGCCGCCCCCGCATCAAAACTGGAAGCAAAGGTGCCGGCAGACGCCTAGGATTCACACACCCTTGCCGCCCGGCCAGAGACCGCAAACCAGGTCGCGACTGAGTCAATTGGATGAGCATTTCCACTGGACTATTAGGCAAGGGTGGTTGTGGCAGCCAAGACGACCCAGATATACAGAGAAGCAGCAGTACATGCGGCATTTGCAGACGTTGGAAGCACTGCGTCAACGGGATGGGTGTTTTAGGAGGATCTGTGTTAGGGGATGAGAAGACTACAGCACTGTGGTAGAGAAAGACGACTGGGCGGCGAGGCTGATGCATTGATAGGATTGCAGTGAGCGTACGGTTGGAATAAGATGGCACGGCCAGGCTTTTTGTACGCTTCATGTATTGGTATCTTATGTAAGAGGGCGAGATGACGTTGGCCTTGCTGGGCGAGACAAGACTTGATCACACAGCTACATTATTGACTTGTTATTGACCTGGATGCTTTGGACACTATCACTGCGTGTTTACTGGGTGAGATGACGTTGAGAGAAGCATGGCGTTGCTTCCTATTGCATAGTTCTCTTATCGGTGGTTTAGCACTTTGTAGACACAGCAGATGTTCAGGGTAGCCTTGTCTTGTGTTGGGCATACAAGGTAGCTACCGTGAATCGGCGAGGCTGAAGTCTCAACCCTAATGAAGCGGCTATAGATTATCTGCGAGTTCTTGATGCTCCCTTGCATATCGAGGCCATCCAAGCTACCAGCGGGACTAATCAACAGCCTGCAGCAAAGCCTCCACCAGCAGTTGCGCGGCCGACTTCTGCGCGGCCCAAGCCTCCCCTCCTTGGGACGCTAAAAGCAGCACTAGTAGATAATCTGGCAGGGATGGGGGGCTTTCTTTTGCAGACAGCAGCTGCAAGACGTGCGTTTCAGCCACTCTACGCATTGTGAAGGCGTTTTGCATGTTGGTGCGAGATGTTGTTTGAGAGACTTGTCACTACTGTATCGCTGTCACGGAAAGCCAGTTCACGTCAACAACAACGGCAACAATAATGGCATCGTTGGCATCGCCATCTTCAAGGGAAGTCGTCTACGGGACAGCGAAAACAAACAATTGCGGCTCGTTGCTCGTACAAACCGCTGCTCCCTCTTTCATAGAGCGGTTTGTGTGTCACCCACCAATGTATCGTCGTGCGTCACCTATCACGGTCCTATCGCGCGCAAATTATCGGGGACTGCAGATGAGGCCCAATCGCACGCCTGCGCAAGGCAACTAGGGGCGGCCCAAGCTCATTTCACCACCAAATTGTCGACATGGTCCGATGAAGAAGAATGAGAGACGTGCAGTCCAATAACACGGATCTAGTACTAGCAACACAGTACAATCTTGTTCTTCCCTTTCTCGTCAACAGCAGCCCCCCCTGCAAAAAAGCCCCCCCCCTNCTTTTTTCTTCCCTCCCCCCCCCTCCCGGAACCAGGGGGTCTCCCCCGAAATGGGCTTGATGGTCCCCAGCTAAACCCCCTTAAGCTACGAGTTGTGATGGGGCCGTCACGCGAAGATGAATGAATGGCAGCGGTACGAGAAATAGCTTCTCGTGGGCACCTGGTAAGATTGTTCAGGGAGCGCGTCTTTTGCCCTTTGCCCTTTGCCCTTTTGCCTTTTGGGCTGGAATGTCATCGCATGGGGCCTCTGATAACATGAAGTCGGAGGAGACTCACATAAGGTACGCAGCTGACAAAGCGAAGCTACCCATCGTGCGGTTCCCACTGGCGAGCGATGCCCGCATGGCCAATCTCACTGATCTGCCCTGGAAATCTGCATACCGGCCACTGGGAAGCTGCCTGTTGCTTATTGTCGGGTCCCTTCGATTTTTAAAGTGGGCGGCACCAAAAGCTTGCACCGTTGCTTGTTTCCTGTTTAGAGCACCCCTTGCCTCCAGATTTCTGCGGCGCGGCGCTTATAGCACACGAATGCAACGACAGGTGTGGGCTCTGTGTGGACTTTTTTCTTCCGATCCAGGCACAGGCACAGACAGACTTGGCGCATTTCCGATCTCGCGACTTTTCGCTGCACGGCCTCAAAGCCTTTTTTTTTCTCCTTCTCTATTGATCCTATTTTTTTTTTTTTTTTTGCGCAACTGGCACAGAACGATAGCGGCAGACACATCGGACAGACGGCCAGACAGACAGAAAGCGATCTCGGCCTCTGCATCAGAGCTGAGGGGGTTTCGCGCGAAGCTTTGCAAGAAGGAGAGCTTCATGCTCGAGTAATTCCGTTCCGGGCAAGTCGCGACTCCTTGGCAGTTTCTCCCCCATCTTCTGGCGAGTTTCTCGATTTGCTACACCCATCGCCCTTGTTCACGTCCAAGTCGCCTCTTCCGTCCCACGGCCTCGTCAGTTCATACACTCGATTCGTCGCGACTCTCTCTCTCTCTCTCTCTCTCTCGTGTCTCCATGACCAGCAACGCCGTCGCATCTTGCCCCTGAGAAACAGCTGGCGGTAGCATCGCTCGCCTCGCCTCGCAGAAGCCGACGCAGCGCGCGCGCCGACGCTGGTGTCTCTGTTTTCTGTTCGCCCTCGCGGCGCACAATTTGCGTTTCTCAGTCCTTCGCTTTTACTGCTGAATTGCTCATTCACCTTCTTCGCCTTTCTTTCATTTCTATTTCTTCTCGCTTCACTTTCGAGCGCTCTCAACGCCCTTTTGGTGTCGCTCTTTGTTCATTCACTGATTCGTTCATCACGCCCCTCAACTTCTTCCATTCTTTAAGATCTCTTCTGGGTTGAGCTGGACTTGCCCAGCTGGTTGACGGAAGTGAACAAAGCTTCCACACTGAAGCCGTACAGAAGCAGCCATGTCGCTCAACGGCCTCGACGATCCCAAGGTCGTGGAGGCGCACCAGGCTGGTGTTGCTGAGCCTGGAGGATGGTATGCATGGTCCACTCCCCTTCATTCCCCAAACAAGTGTTGCATTACGTTCCGTGTTTGCTGAGACCTGCTTCTTGCTTGTCATGTCTTTAGGTTTCTCCTCAAGTACTCGAGTCGCGACGAGGTCGAGCTGCTGGAAAAGGGAAATGGGGGCATCGTCGAGATGCGAAACGTCATTGCCGGCTTTGAAGAAGAAAGCCCGCTGTATGGCTTCCTGCGGTATCGGAGGAGGAATGTCATTGTCAAATACCTACCCGAGGACTGCTCTCGGCTTATACAAGGTAAGATCTTTATGCTCAGCCTCGTCCGATTCGTTGATCGGCGGCCATCTGCGTTGTCATCATCATGATCATTAATACTGACGGGCAAACCAGCGCGAGTCGCCGTCCACTTCAACGCCGTCTGCGAACGATTCTCCCCATACGACACCATCTTCGAAATCTCCACGGCCAGCGAATTGAGAGACACGAAGCTATCCGCTGCCTGCTCCTTGCACGCGGCGTCTGGATCTACGGCATCGTCCGTTAGCTCCCGAAGACGACGACTCGGGGAAATCGCCGAGGAGGACGAAGAGGACCAGCGGTCGCCTAAACGGCAGTCTCTCGAGCTATCCGATGACGACCGGCCGCAGACACCTGCCAACCGGTCGACAGCTGCAGATGAAGTCAAGCTGAACTCTGAGCTGGCATCTTCCCCGGAGCACCGCAAATTCTCAACCTCAACCACCTCCGAGGTCCCCAAGTTTGTGGGTGTGCCCGACGCGCCAGCATCGCCTACGAGGTCCTTTGATACAACCGACAGCTACAATTATTACCCCGTGAGCAAACCAAAGGTGAAGCTCGCGCCCCGGCCGACGACCGACGTTACGATGCGGCCAAAGGCTTCTGGGAATTTTAGACCTGTTTCCTCTCTACCAGCCGGGATCAAGTTGTTTGGCAAGAGCGGCAGGAAAGGGCGAGGCAAAGACGACGACGCTGCATCTTCGATCCATGAAGACATCCCAGAGGTGGAGCTACCTGCCGATTCTACTACAGGCACCATACCAGACGGCTCAAGGCGACCCAGTGCCGACTCTTCACGGCCATCCACAGGCGCGGGATCGTCAGCTGATACGCTCTCTGTGCCGGTGGTGCCTGCCAAGCCTGCCATGACTCCCGAGAAAGCCAGGCTCATGAAGGCTATGAAGCTAAGGGAGAAGAAAAAGAAGCAGCAATTGCAGCAGCAGTTGCAGCAGAAGCAGGCTGCGGACGGAGCCGAGTCCGGCGTAGACACAGCGCACTTGGAAGATGAAAAGGCGATCACGGGGGAAGATGATGGTAAAAAAAAAGACCTGACGCACTCTGAGGGAACCACTGTGGAGGATCATGAGGATGATGGTAATGATGGGTTGGAGGCGGAGGAAGGAAACACTCAAGAAAATGAGCAAAAAAAAAAGTCCGACGGAACTGAGGATGCAGCAACGTCCATCAGTCAGGCGGATTCCGGCGTCGTCTTGGATAGTCTCTCGTCGTCTGTGCAAATAGATGAGGTTTCTGAGGGCGCCCGATCAGAGTCCCGTCCCCAGAGCCCGGCAGTTGACTCTTCGGAGCACGATCAATCAACAACAGCTTCTTCGCTTTCAGATTCCACCGACGAGACCGTTCATGCGAAACATCCAGATGAAGTAACCACCGATGGCGCCAAGGTAGATGATGCCACCGCGACGGCTGCTGCTGCTGACGATTCTGCTGTCGTCGTCGCTGTCGCGGGCGAAGATGGGGGGAATCGGAAGCCAGCTGCTGCCATTATCCCCGGTCCCGTTGCGCCGGAGCGAGAGTTGCATGAGGAAGAAATGGGCCGCGTCGCAGAGGTCGAGACACGGGCGTCACCATTGTCGCCGCCTGACGCCACCGCTGTTCCTGCGGTTCCTGCAGATGCAGCGTTGTCGTTTCTAGAAGAAAGTGAGGCTTCCACGACGGATGGAGCAAAAGAAACTGAGATGGAAGCTGGCAGCTCGACTGCGTTGGAGCCTGCTGATGAGATTGCGGCTGCCGGGGCTGCTAATAAGGGATCGGCCAAGGCCGAAAATGAAAAGGAGAAAAAAGGGATTGCAGTGCCAATTTCCAAGTTCTCGGCGAATATGCCGATGTCAAAGGCCCCACCGGCCGCCTTATTAGATGGCCTGGGATCTGGCGCAGGCGAGATTCCACTCGGTGCGCCCCCCGGCGATGTTGCGCAGGCAACGGACAAAGGGGGACAGGGGCTGGGACTGGCTGGTGCTGCTGGTGCTGCTGGCGCTGGCGCTGCTGCTCCACCGTCACCGTCCAGAGCGTCGACGCAGGACCTCGTCGACGCAGCAAACGCCGCCGCCGCCGCTCACACAACGGTGGCCACGCCCGCGATGGAGCTCGAGCTGCAGACGGACCCGTTGCCGCTGCCGGCAGCACACGAGGCAATTCCTGCAGCAGCCACGGCTAGCGACGCCGCGGCTCCTCCCGACGAGCCCAGCGATGCCCACGAGGCCCAGCAGCAGCAGCATCAGCAGCAGCAGCAGCCCAGCAAGGAGCATGAGCGCGCCAGACGCCCGGGATCGCTTCCACGGCCGATCCGCACGGATTTGGCGCTCGCGGGCAGCGGCGGCGATGACGATGCCCTCGTCCAGGAGGCTGCCTCTGCTGCCGCCGCCGCCGCTGCTGCTGCTGCTGCCGCTCCCCTCCCCTCTCCCGCTGCTCCCACTTCTCCCACAGCTCATCTTCCGGCTGCTCCTCCTCCTCCTCTTCAGGGCCGCGACGCAGCGGCGCACAGGCACAACCAGCCAATGGTGGCCAGCAAATCTCCGCTCACCCCTGTCTTCCCCAGCGCTCCCATTGCCAATGGGCCGCTAGGCGCCAGAGCTCCACCAGCGCACACCGTTCGAACAGTCTCTAATCCTGTCCGTGGCAACTTCATCGCTCCGACAGATGTAACTCAGTCCACGGCGCGTTCTCTGAGTTCCGGCGCAGCTTTCTTACACAAGGTCACGCAGCAGCAGTCGGCCAGCCTCGCCACCATGAAGCCCAACGTCGGGTCGAGCATTTCGCAGCGCATCAAGGCGCTGGAGAAGCTCTCGGCCACATCGGGCGACCAGTCCCGGCCCGTCAGTCGCGAGCGGCCGTCGTCGACCTTCTTCGCCGTGCAGAAACGGGACACGTCGAGGGCGCCGTCGGTCGTCGACAGGACCAGGTCGCTGCACGGCAGAGCCGCGTCGCCCACGCCCTCGCACCAGGACGATGCGCTCGAGGGCAGAGTGCGCCTGCAGAGGTCCGGCTCCGTCGTCAGTCGGGTGTCCATGTTTGAGCCGCTGGCCGCAGTCGCATCCTCAGCCGCATCTGCCTCGAGCCCGCCGCCGCCGGGCCTGGCGCCCGGCACGCAGTCGCGAGGGCGGCCAGAGTCCATCGCCATCAACACCAAGTTCTCTGGCTACGAGCTGCCTCCCAAGGACACCTCCTCAGAGTACGGCGGCTACCAGTCGCCGCTCACGGCTGCTGACTACCACCGAGGCGATGAGGGCTCAGAACGGAGGCCCAGGTCCCTCGAGCGCCGCGGCGAGGACGACATGGGTAGGCGATCCTCGCTAAATGTGGTAAAGGGGTTCTTCAAGGACCCTCGGAAGACGGTCACGGTCTCGACTAACATGCGCCATGCCATAGCTTCTAGGACAACAACACAGTCGCCCAGCAGTGGAGGCCATCGCCTGTCGATGAGCAGCCGCCGTTCCATCACCATTGATCGCGACGGCCTGGCCAACTCTAGCGTGACTGAAGATTCCTTTTCTGGCGACGAGAGGTCCTCTGACAAGAAGACATCGCGTGCCGGGCGCTTCATGCGCAAGCTGTCTAACCTCTCCAGTGGGTCCAAGAACAAGGCGTCGTCTCCCTCGCCAGAAGCGACCCGCGGTGCTCAGAATGCCGCCGGCGTAGGCGCTCAGTCGTCGTCGTCGTCGACGGCTCAGGCCGGCTCTGGCGATGCCTCCATCGTGTCCGACTTGGGAGACGTCAACGTGCAGTTCCCGGACAACCTGTTGTGGAAGAGGCGCAACCTGTGCCTCGACTCGCACGGCTTCATCATCCTCAGCGCGCTGCCCGCGCAGAGCAGCCGGACCGCCCAGGGCACCAAGAAGTATCACATGGGCGAGTTTCGACAGCCCTACACGCCGGACGTGGAGGTGCAGGAGCTGCCAAACAGCGTGGTGCTGGACTTTGTCGAGGGCAGTGGCATCCAGCTGGCGTGCGAAGACAGGACTGGACAGCTCAACGTGCTGCATGGTATGGATCCCCGTTTACTGTCTTTGAGAGTCGGGGGGGGGGGGCTAACTGGTTGCTTAGTTTTGCAAGCTGCTCATGCTAACCACAGCCGATGAGTTGCGTGACCGCTCATCACTCACTCTGAACTGAAAGCTTATCGAAGGCAGCATATACAGCATTCATATGTGGAAAGAAGTATATGTCTGCCGTTGTCCTCTCTCCACGGGACTCATCATGCTCTCCATGTCTGCACGATGTTGGATCTCCTCATGCTCTAGAACTACTAACCGTCCTTGACGTCCTTTCCCTCGCTCTCTATTTCATTACCTCGATATACCACCTACTACCGACCGCCTTGCTTGCTTTTGACCTTTTACACATAGAGATTGGAGGACGGAGAAAGGGACTTGGGGAGAGGAAAACCTCACACTTGGAGACTTGTCTCATTTTCTCAACATTTTGCTGGCATGCGTCCAAGGGCGCGAGGGGGGTAGTGTAGAAGATGTGTTGTATTTTAGCTATATGTACGCCCTTTCCGGCCCTGCTTTCATTTCTCCCTCTTCACACCTACAGCACTTGAGAGTTAGACTCGAGACACCCCATACACACACAGACACAACACAACACACACACAACATATACACCTCGACGCGGCATTTCCTTCCCTTTGCTCATCATCATCATCACCACACCTCTCTCTATCTCTCACCTTTTCTTAGTCATTTTTGCAGGAAGGAAAGAAGTTCATTTGTCTGTTTCTTGTTTCTGTTCCCTTATTATTTATTTTACATGATACCATGGCAAGTAGAATTCCTTGCTTATTACTACCTACTTCTCTCTCTCTCCTCTCTCGCAGCAGTTATAGCTCCACGCCCTACACCTAGAGTCTCTTTTATTTATCCATTGTGTGTATCTCTCTCTCGCTTGTGCCTTCTTCTTTTTTCTTTTCTTCTTCTGCTTCTTCTTTTTGTTTTTCTTTATGTGAGTTCAATAAAGGTAATTTCTTGGAGAAAAAAATCTGAATCTTCTTTCTATCAATCACTGTTCCTTGCCTTGTCTGGTCTGGTCTGGTCTTTTATATGTTATTACTATCTGTTTCGTGGACCTTTGATGCAATTTAAAAAAAGAAAAAAAAAGTAAGTCTCTTCTGATTAGACTAAACCGTTTTCAAAATCAACATAACAAGAAGCAAAAAAACTGTGAAAAAAAAAAGATTGCCTGTATCTTAGGCTTCTGTGTTATGTTGCTGCATTGTGTCGTTGTGTGTTGTTGTGTGTTTGTGGTGTATTGGACTTACCTCGTACTGTTGTTCTATAGAAAACGGTTGGTTGGACGGAAGTTGTGATATGGGGCAGAAAAGTTGAGGAAAAGTTTTTGTTCTATTCTCGAATAAAGCTGTTNCGAGAGGTCGAAAGGCGTCGCCGAAATGTTGTTTGCCTCGGTGGTGACGGGAGTCGGCACTCGGTCTGCAGAGGTAAAACACGATTAGTCTCCTGCGAGAAAGCACATGGATGCATCTCGGACTATATATATTTACATGGGTGAATTCCAGTCATGTTATTCAAGGCTTTTTGTGATTTTACATTTCAGCCTTTTCTTATTCTCACCGGCACATGAAGTGCTCCGATGCTAAACTCGTGTTGTTGATGAGACCTATGTGGAAGCAAAAGCAACGAATGGCACAATCTCACAGAATCTCCGTGAGACAAAAGTATCGTTGGACCGAATTACACCTCAGATTCGTGGAATAAAGAGATCCGGCTCGCACAAGAAAGACACGCACACGGAAGGAATTACAAGATGAAACCTCAGCGAGTACCAGATGACCCCAAAGGGGACTTGAAACATTCCATTCGCTATAGCCCACAAACAATCAACACATTCATTAATCTCGCCAGACAATTTTCCCTGTCCGATGTAGTAGATCCCCCCCACAACTTTTTAAACATGCCAACTCATTCATAGCATCATAATCCCATCACGACATACTCCCCCTTGCCTCTCTCCTCATCAACTAGCCGCTCCGCTATTCGTCCCGTCCAGACCCGGAAACTGCACCGGATCCATGGCCATGTACTCGAGCAGATCCAGGCCGCCGACGTTGACGCCCTCGGCCGTCATCGCCACCGAGCTGTTCTCCATGTTTTGGAAAAAGGCCGGCCCCGGCGGCAGGTACCACATCTCGCTGCCGGCATTGTTCCACTCGTCAAACAGGTTCACGTCCATGTTGCCGCCGGCACCACCCGACGTGTTGCTGTTGTCCGCCGCGGGCGTCGACGGGCCAATGGACGACGCCCCGTGGTACGGGAAGTTGCCGGTCGAGAGGTCGAAAGGCGTCGCCGAAATGTTGTTTGCCTCGGTGGTGACGGGAGTCGGCACTCGGTCTGCAGAGGTAAAACACGATTAGTCTCCTGCGAGAAAGCACATGGATGCATCTCGGACTTACACTGCCCGTTGAGGCCGTCTCTAAGCCTCTGCGCGTGGCTGCCCACCCAGTTGGCCCCATTCTCTCCATTCTCGCCATTCTGCGGCACGGCGCCCGCGCTGCCCGGCTCCGGAGCCGGACTCTGTGTCTTGGCAGACGGCTGCTGCATCGGCGCCTGGATGAATCGGTTCCGCAGCCGGCTCGTCAGGGACTCGAGCAAGTCGGCGAACCGGATGCCGAGGTGCACGTCGTCGACGATGCAGTTGCGGAGCGCCTCGACCGTGGCGTCCATCAGGTCGATGCTGAGCTTCACGTCGGACCGCGGCGCGCCCAGGGCAAACGTCTTGAGAAGAAACATGGCGCCGCTGATGATGCGAAAGTACGTCCGCACGGGCGCGTGCTTGAGGTAGCCGCCAGGCAGCAGGCCCTCGACGACCGTTCGCAGCAGATTCCGGCTTCCGTCGACCACCTCGCGCACATACTCCTGGTCGTGCACGGTGAAGCCTCCCAGCTGGCCCAGCGGCAGCTTGCCGTAGTTGATCATGGTCTGCGGGGACAGATGCGTCGGCTGGAGTCCGTTGCCCGAGCTGGCAGTGTTGCCCGCATTATTAGTGCATCGCTCGACTACCGCCTGCAACGAGAGGGAGTTGATGTAGATGCGGACGTATTCGTACTCGATGGTCAGGATGTGCCGAATGTACTGCGGCAGACGGAACAGCTCAAACTCGCGGTACCAGTCCTTGAGCAGCGGCGTAAAGTCCCTCAGCAGGTCGACGTACTTGCCCGACTGGATAATCTCCGTCGTGTGCTTGCGGGTCTTGAACAGCTTCTCGTTGCCGAGGTGCATGGCGTTGCTGATTCCCGCCCAGCAGTGGATGATTTGATCGTCCAGCTCGAGATCCGGGACGTAGTTGAAGCCGTTGGCCAAGGAGGACGGGTTTGTCGCGGGCGTGCCGCTGCTGTCGTTGGTCAGGGGCCTCTGACGGGCGACGGCGGGATCGGCCTTGCGCAGGTGTTCCGGCGTCATGCTGGTCCAGCCCAGGCGGCCGGCAAGCTGGCTCGTGTAGATGAGCAGGAGCCGCTTGATGCGGTTTGCGCGCTGGCGGTAGACCTCGTCCTTGTACTCGGGACGGGTGATGGCGTCGTCCTTTAGCAGCTCGTCAATGTCGTCGAACACGCCGAGCTCGTATGCCAGCCCCATGGCGGTGCTGAGCAGCATCCAGCACATGCGGTCGCTCCTCCACGCCGGTTCCAGCCAGCTCTCGATCCTCTTGCCACCAATGCCGGCGCCAATCGTCCTGTGCAGCTCATCTTCGGACGCCATCAGGGGAGAGGCTTCGGCAATGGGGAGCACCAGCTCGTCGGTGGCCTCTTGTGGAGGGAAATGCAAAGCACGAGGGTGCCACTCGGTCAGGATCAGCAGCGACTCAATGGTACCCAAGGTCCTCAAGCTGCCTTTGCGGAGGCCTCGCCAGGGAGCCGTGCTGCTGGTTTGCGACTCTTCGGTAAGCATGGAGGCAGACCCTGAGCCGCAGAAGCCACCGCCAAACGCCTCCTGCCCCCATAGGCATCTCTCAATCATGCCGCGCAAATAGGTCCACAGCTGCTCCGGCACTGCGTGCGATCGACATATACCACCAGTGCCGGGAAGCTGGCAGTATCTCGAGGAAATCGTGAGGAGGGTGACTGTGAGGATGGGCTCCTCGGTCAGGAGGGTCAGGTGGGATGAAGGGTTGCTAAAGGTAGGAGGGGAAATCGGCGTAAGTGGTGAAAGGTATTTGTAGTAGCTAGCAGAAATGTTAGCCCTGTTCCTTCACAACGGCAACAGATCCCAAAGCCTTACTAGTCAATATATTCAATGGCTTCCTGCGCGGTGAACCACCCAGCACGCACGAAGCGGAACCTGGACCAGGCCCTCAAGGCATCCTCGTAGCCAGGCTGGGAGCTCAACATGGGACGGGCCAGATTGGGATCGATGGGCTGCTCGGACCGGACGGATATGGACGGCCCCCGCGACTTGGCACGATGGCCAGGTTCGTCCGCTGCCTGCGCTTGCTGAGGCGGCCCCGGGACAATGGACGCCATGCTCGGCTGGCGCCTGTGTGTATCCGCAGCCGGGCTGGACTCGCGGTTAGCAGTGGCGTGAGCAAGCGACGACGACGACACGACAAACCTATCCGTCGCGGCCTTGTAGAGCAGGTCGAGGGCGTCGTGGGGGCCGTAGACGCCGCGCCTCATGACGGTCTGGGCCTCGAGGTTCTCGAGCGTCTGGTTGGAGTCGCCATCGCCGTCGAACTCGCTGCCGGCGCGCGCCCGGGCGCCAGCCTTGCCGTCCGGCCGCCGCAGCGGCTGGTTCCTGCCATGGGAGCCGCCGGGCGTCAGGGGCGTGTCGCTGTACTGGCGGCGGTCGAAGCGGGAGAAGGGCGGGCTGTCGGCGGCGTGCAGCTTCTTGCGGCCGTTGCGGACGACGTACTCGTCGGCGTCGCTGTCGTCCTCGTCCGTCTTCCTCTTGCGGCGCGTGGCGCTGAAGAAGCACTCCTTGCTCTCGCGGCGGCAGCGCACGCACGGCGGATCGTGGGGGTTGTCGACGCTACCGAGATCGCATCGCACCTTGCGGCGGCGGCACGGGATGCACGCCTGGTAGACGCGCTTGTGCTGGGGAGGCTGTGACGATTGCGCAGGTGCCTGAGCTTGAGCAGGGGGCTGCTGCTGCTGCGCTGATGCCGTCGTCGCCGTCGACTGGGCGGGACTCGCGGTGCTCGTGTATTGGGCCATCTGCTGCTGCTGCTGCTGCTGTCGTCGGCACAACCACCAACAGGGCAGCAGTGAGCTTGTCGAGCGCGGTTTGCGGCGGGATGGGCGGAGGGCAATAAGGCCGAAGTCAAGCGCAGAAAAACGAAGCCGACCTTCTGGCCTCGCTCGGGTCTGCGGGGGTCTCGTGTCTCGCAGAGGGCGAAAGGCGAAATCGAGCCCGTATATAAAAAGAGGCAACGTCGAACCACCCTCTCTCTGCAGGCGGGTTCAAAAGGCAAAAAAAAAAGTCCAAGGCCTTTCCCGTCGCCGGATATGGAACTTCCCCCCTTGTCCTTTTTCTCTTTTTTTTTTTCCTCTTCCCCTTCACCGTTTCCGCTGGGGGTCCTGGTTTTGCTGCAGACAGATGGTACGTTTAGTAGGTAAGGGAAGAAAAGGGAGAAACGAGGCCACAGTGGGAGAAACAGAGGGAAAATTGTTGTGTAAGAGGAAGGGAATGGCTGCGCCGAAACCGAAGAAAAAAAAAATACTAAGGCCAATTGAAGCCAGCGCGCAGCTGAACGAGGACGTAACAGTTTACCCAATCTCGATTCTGGACTCTCTCTTTTTGCTGCCCTTGTCCCGAGTTTGGTCTTTTTTTTCCTGCTTCTCATTTTCTTCCACCTGACCCTTCTTTCCCAGCAGCATGACTGACTGACTACCTTGACTTAGTGAGAGGAAGAAGCGGTCTCTGTTACTCTCCAGTGTTTGCGGCGAGACGGATTGCAGTCCCTTTGAGCTCTCTCGTGGGTTCTGTACCTTACCTTACCGATCTGTAGGGGGTACTGTTGTACTGTTGTACCTACTTTCGTACCTCCTTCCCCTCTCTTTTTCAATGGTTCCCGGCCCGCGTCGCTCCTGCCCCCAGAAAAAGTAACGCCAACGCCAATGTCTAAACAACGAGACAAGATGCAGAGAAAACAGAACAAGGGCACGGATACAAAATACGTCCCGAGTATCAACCACCAAACCCAAGCGCTTGATGGTGTACCTTATGCCCTGTATAGCTCAATGTACTTCATAGGTACTTCGCACTCCTTTAGGTAGGTACATGTTCAGGAACGCCAAAAACCAGCACAATGACAAAGAACAGCGACAGCCTTTCCCTGCAACCTGCACCGACTTCCTTCAAGTTACTGCCCCCCCCCGGAAGACCCGCCCTCGCACCTCTCCCACCAACACGCATCGACCAATCAGTGCCCCCCCAATCACTCCGCCTGCTCTCTATCCAATCAGAAGCAGAAAGCGACCTGCTCCACCACCAAAATCGCAAAGTACCAAATCTCTCTCTTTTTTGCAAAAGATTGGTCACGTTGACACAAGGTCTTTTTTCCTCTGTGCGTGTTAATCCCTTTGGCGGGGGTCCTTTTGAGGTTTCATTGTCCGTGTGATATTTGATACGTGGTTTTGTTGTCTGATGCTTTTTTTACTGTGCTGTGCTATGTTAGTTCTTCACCAAAGTCGTTTGGCAGTTCCAGTTTAAGCATCCGTACGTATTGCTTCGCTGGCCCGCGGGATGTAAGGGGGGAGAGAGAGCCCTGTGAACTCTCTCTCTCTCTCTCTCTCCTTGCCGTTAGGCATCAGCATCAGCATCAGCATCAGCATCAGCAGCGGGCATCATACAGTGAGTGTCATGTGCAATGTCCAAGACATGAGCTGCTATTTATGGCACCTTTTTTTTTTTTCATCGCGGACAGAGCCATCGCCTAGATGGTATGGTAAACGTGGGTCGCTCGTTGAGAGTGCGGGATGCTCATTGCTCACGGAATCCATCTACAGCATTTATTTACACCACCATAAGTATGTGTCTGCAAGGGACCAGCAAAGTAAACCCCATATCACACGCACCTCTCACTCTCACTACTAACCCACTATTCAAGGTAGGTTGGTGTATACCAGTCCTCCACGTCATCAACCAAGCTCAGACACACATCAGACAGACCAGCACTCAACAACTCAACAGAGCTCAACAACGTCATCTTCAAATTCATGAGCTTGATTAATGGCAGGAAGTCATCCTGACAATTCGTCCCCTATCACAAAACACACGGCACAACTCTTTAAATTGGGAAACACTTTTCTCCATATTCTCGCCCAGTAGCAGCAGCAAGTCCTACTTCCTACATTCCGGAGCTCAGTTGTTTTCCTTCACATCCTTTTTCACTATAACCTCTGCTCACTTGCTCTCCGTCCAATAGCCACCCGTAGAAGCAAACAATGAAGAAATGGCAGAAAATGAACAGGACAAGTATCGGCGATATCGGAGCCTGAGAGCCATCGAGAGAGGCGTCGATGCGAGCGTCCTCTTACCACAGGGGACAACTTGCAGCCTTCGGGACGGCAACAAAGAGAGCACCAAGGCCAGCATTCTCTTCAGCGGGATCAACAACCAAAAGGCAGAGAATGTCGAGTAGATTCGCCGTGAAAGAAAAAAAAAAGACGTGACCGATTTCGCGGTTATCGTTTTAGCACTTTTTTTTTTTTCATCCCAAGCCTGTTCTGCGCCCTCGCCTCATCTCCGTACCCTCTGCGTACATATAACCAATTACTTCCGTCGTATCGACCGGCCCTTGTTGCGTATTCTCATAATGCTCCCTGCCGTGACAAACAAAGGAAAGAAAAGACATGGCTACTCTCATCTCAGCGGCGGCCGCCCGCGTTACATCATCGTGGGAGGCACCCAGAGGTGCACCATCTAGGCGACAAGACCCTTCTTCAACTGTGCGATCCCGCGCTGTCAGAGCCGCTTCATCTCGGCTTTGTCCGGGACAAAACTTACCAAGTGATCCCAGAGCTTGGTCGTCAGGGTATCCGGCATGGTGTACAGATCGATGGAGAATTCGCCAGCTTCAAACAGGTTATTCACTATCCGGAAAGGAGAAAAGCATCAACACAAGGGATGGACAGAGCCGAAAGGAGAAAAAAAAAAAAAGAGCAACGCTGGTCCCAGGACTCACCCTCCACGTCGCTTCGGATATACGTCTCCGGCGTCTTGTTCTCGTTGATCAGCTGGATGACGCGCAGCAGATCCTCCTCCTCGAGCTTCTCCAGGGCGTCGGCAATCTTCTCGTAGTCGTACTTCTGGGCGCTCTTCTTGCCCGCGATGCCCTTCTTCTTAGGCCGGTCCTCGTCGGAAGGCAGCGGGCCCGACTCGCGCAGCCGCTCCTGGAGCGCCTGAGAAGGGTTCTTGAAGACCACGGTATGCGTGACCTCGTACCTCTCCTTGGCGAAGTTCAGGTCGTGGACGATGGGGGCCAGCTTGGTCTTTTCCGTGGTGTAGAGGTCGATGCCAATCTCAAACTCACCCCAGCCCTCGTTGGAGCAGATAAATGGAGGCTTTGTGAAGGCTACAGGCCATGTCAGAGAGCTGCGCAAGACGGCACGAGACCAGGCGAAGGGGGGGGGAGAAAGGAGATGACAGGAAATGAATTGAGATGAAAGCCAAGCCCACGGCACCGTTTGACTTACTTTGGACGGGGTTCTCGAATGTGGGGTGCAGGTGGTAGACAACCTTGGTGAAGACATCGGCAGGCCGCTCGTTGCCCTCCTCATCCAGCAGGTGAAGCCGCAAGCTCCATTGCCGCATGGGAAACTCGGCCACGGGAGAAGGCTTGTCGCTGCAGCATTGGGTCAGCATGAGGCACTCCACGGCAGCTTCAACGAGGGAAGATGAGGAGCAGGAAAAGGAATTCAGCCATGACTTCCCAATCCTCCTTGTCAATCAGAAGTCGAGGAGAAGGGGAATTGCTGGCCAACGCCGCGGCGGAAAGAGAAATGAAGTCGAAATCGGGGAGTGATAAGAAGAAAGACTCACATGACGTGCTGCTCCGTCACCACCTTGACTTTCCTCTGTTGTCCGTCAGCTTCGGGCTCGGCCTTACTCCCCAGCTTTGCAGCGCGCGGCGGTCCTCTGCGGCTGCGGAGCATCATCGTGAAGACAATTTGATGTAAAAATCAAGAAAAACACGCTGGTGAAGGCCGCACAAGCGGATATGCGGGTAAGAGTCAAGAAAGAAGCCTGTCTTTCAAAGCAGAAGGCGCCGGTGAGGCCTTGGCGAGAGCAGAAATGTGCGTATGATGACGGGCGATGGCTTCAACACACGAGCTGAGAGAGATCTCGGGACGAGGCGAGTGAGGATGCAGAAAATCCCCAAGCAGCACAGCATCATCGCGAGGAAAGGGAAAAAAAAAAAGGTGAGCAGGAAGAACAAGGCCATTGAATCAATGGGGGCAAAACCGACGGCCGACTGGCAGTTGGCGAAGGCTCCCATCACCAGCTGGCAGCCGTTTCTTCCTCTCCGTTCCAATCTTTCATCCATCTTCCCTCCCACCGCCAGTCTCGTCGCGATTCCCAAAAGCCGCTTCTTTCAACCGACATCTTCACTCGCCTGCTGTCCGGTACGTGCCCATGCTCTCTCGCCTTCGTGCAAAAAAAGACTGAAAGAAGTGAAGAAAAGGAGAGAAAGAAAAAGGCCATGTTGCTTCGACGATTTATAAACCGTGTCCAATGGGAACCACACCGAAATCACGAACCGCATCAAAACCGAGACGAATAAAAAGACAAGGGGGGCAAAAAAAGAGAAAGTCGCGTGTTCAAAAGAAAAAAGAACTCACCTCGACCAACATGATGCTCAATCCGTCGTTCCCTTTTTCTTCCCTTTTTGTAAAAAAAAAAAAAAAAAAAAAAAAAGGAAAGAAACAGAGTCTCTCTCTATTACAGGATGGAAATGGTGGCAAAAAAATTGAAGGAATCCCCCGAGGCGGAATCAGAAAGAATAGGATGATACAAAATCCGGGCAAAGAGGGAAAGAGAAGAAAAAGAAGACTTGGGAAGCCCAAAGGTCACCGAGTCCTGAGAAATGGCGGCTCCTTGTTCCCGTCCAGTGTCCAGCGGCCTTGTTCCAGCGCCTGTCGTCCAGTGAGTGAGAGTGCCGGTCTGTTCTGTTCTGTTTCTTTGGTTCCTGTGTCTTCTCCGTCCTGTCCCTGTCAGACGCAACGCACTCACGCACTCACGAGGACGGGCACAAACACGCAGAAAGCACACAAACACGCGGGCACCGACTCCGAAGGGGGGGGAATGAATTGAAAGGGGTGAAGCGGAAGAGGAGGACGACAAGACGAAGGACAAGAAGGGAGGACAAGAAGGCCTAGCAAGGGAACAAGCTTTTTCAAAAAGAGGGACGGGACGCACTCGAATTGCCTTTCCGACGATTGATCTTCCGGCCAAAAGTTTGAATCGAACTTGTCCTTCTTTTCGTTGGGTGTTTCTTCTCTCTTGTGGCTAATACGGCAAGGCAAGGCAAGGTAGCAAGCAAGATTCGCGGCAAGGTTTTGAAGGGAGAAGAGAGAGGCGCCCGCGTGTACTACAAGGGAAAGGGCTGGGCCGGGCTGAGGCTGTCCGTCCGGTCCTTGTCCTGTCCTGTCCTGTCCTGTTTCCAGCCGGCAAAAAAAAAGCGTCGGGTCCCCAGTTTGGCTCTACTGCTAATCATACGCCTCTAATTCTCCGCCTCTTCCAGGCAGCTCACACTCCAGCTCAACTTTTTTCTTGCTTGGGCCCCAAAAAGCGGTTCCACTTCTCAGCATCCCATCGAACTTCGTCGGGAGCACGACAGAAGAGAGTCTGTCAATTCTGGTCTCGGCTACAATGCTCTTCAGCTCTGTTTGCGCCTCATCCTCTTGGAGTCAAAGCCAAACTCTTTGCTATTGCTGCTGCTGCCACCCCCACTGTTGTCAAGGGCTTGTCTGTCGTGAAATCTCTCCGTACCGACTTGATGGGACACACACACAAGCATTAGGAGCCCTCCGTCATAGCCGCCAAACTCGGCAGCACGCCAGATCGGACGGAAATCTGGCCTTGGATTTTGCATCGGCGCGCTAAAACTCATGTACCCGAAACAGACATACGGAAATGCCGCGCGCATCGCGAGGGCGATGAACACTCGGAGCTGTTACAAGCATCACTCTGCCTTCTGCATTCTGGACTGAATTCCCTGTCCTCGCATTCTTCGTACCAAGTGAGGGTTGAATACACGTAAATGTCATACATGCGGATTCGTGACGCATCTTACGAACCGTAGAAAATATCCGCCAACAAGAGGGCATCTCTTGTGAGCGCGGCAGTATCCAAGCAGCTTAGGTATACTCTTTCGTTGGCTTTGGCAGTCCTATTCGCTTCAAACTGCATCTGCCCGTGCTACCCGTACAAGTACATCACAACAAACATAACGAGTGGTCTATGAATTCAACCTTTGTTTCTTTCAGGGTGCTGCAGTACTAATCAATTGCCATAATTCGTCCTCTCCTCGGGCATGCACCACTTGGTGCTCATTCTCTAGGGCCGCTCCAGTCTCCGTCCTCCAGGTCGACAGTCTCTGCTACATCGGCCTTGTACAGAGCTTCACGGCGAGCCATGCGTCGTGCGTCTTGTGCGTCTTGTCATGTTGTGATGTGATGGGGCGTGGGGTGTCAGGTAAAGGCATCGCCGCGTCTTAGACAACGGCTGATGCGGTGTGTTGGGGGTGTTTATGGTTCGAGAAGCGGCAAGCATTGGTTCGGGGTTGATAGTCGGGCAACGAAGCGTCGTCGACCTAAGCGGCCGTCTTCTCCTCCTCCTCATCTCCCTCCGCCTTGTCCTCCGAGGTGTTCTTGAAGAGGTGGGCGCTCTCGGTCTGCGCCTTCAGGAATGCATCCCGGAACTGGTTGGCATCTGTAGATGATCGTGTTAGCGGACACACGTATCCTTTCACATAGTAGCTGGTGCAAGTCTTTGACGTACTGTCGGAGTTGGCGAATCGGATGGCAAGAGTGACGGCCTCGGGCTCGCCCTCGCTGACATCGGCGGCAGCGTTCCACACCCAGCTTCGGTCAGAGCCAACGTTGGCGGACAGGGAGATTTCGGGGACAACTGCGCGCATTGTGTCAATACTTGGTTCCGTCGCGGCGAAGCCTCCTCGTGTTCCATCTCAAACACGTAGCGGTAGGAATGGGGTGGGTTCAACATACTGTAGTGGTTGGCGCAGACCTTGAGCGTCTTCTCCCGTCGCATCACCAGGCGCACCTTTGCCGTCTCCTTGTGCTTGAGCAGCCTCACGTCGCCAGTTCCCCGCTCCTTCCACTCGCCGGCGGCGGCGGGCGCCTCCTCGCCCTCCTTCTTGGCCGCCTTGACAAACTTGAACAGCTTGGCGCGCATCTTGAAGAGCTGCTCCTCCGACTCCTCGTTGGTCTTGACCTCGACCTTTTCCGTCAGCTTGACGACGGGCTCGAAGTGGACGTCTTCGCTCTCGGGGGCCTCGTCCTGTTGATCCGTGTCAGTCAGCGCAATGAACCTTGATACGATGTAGGTCTGGAGAAGAAGAAGCTCTTACCTCCTCGGCCTTGGCCTCGCGCTGGGCCTTTGCGCTGCCGGAGTTGTCACCCCGGTCCTCGTCCTCCTTCTTCTCCTTCTTCTCGCCTCCGCCGAACATGGAGAAGACGGACGAAGCAGTCACGGAAGCAGGAGCCTACACCAACACACGTCCCGGTCAGTACATTATCCCGAAAGTGGGAGATATCCCGCAAAAGATGGATCGCGTCGGTCGATGGGGGGCGTCAATGGCGTTGTCGTACCTCAGTCTTGGTCTGCTCGACCTTGGGCTCGGTGGCGTCGGTGGAAGACATCTCTGTTGTGGAAGGGAGAGATGTAGGATCGTACAATGGGCGGAGAAGAACAAGAGGGATAAAAGGATTCTGCTTCCGTGCGATGGGAGAGAAAGAGTCAGTCGTGGCTTTCGTCGCAAGGAGTAGCAGTTGAAAGAGGAAAGAAGAAATCAAAGTTGAAATTAAAATAACAGGCACGCAAGTTTCTGGTCGGTAGTGGCGTGGCGGGGTCGCAGAAAGACAAAGAAGCAAGGTTGACTCAGGTTTCTCCTCCCCTCCCTCCTCCACAGCTGAGGGGATGAACGCGGCACTTTATAGTCAGACAGGCGAAGGAGCAGAGACTCACCGAAAGGGGTCACTGGAAGCGCTGACGATGAAGCGATGTCGCAAAGGAGAAGAGACGGAGTCTTTGGCTTTGCGGTCGGTTGTCGTCTGCCTGTTGGGTAGCGGGGAACGGAGAAAAAAAAAATAGAAAGGGAAAAGCAGAGACAAAGTCGGCGGTTGGTGCAGCCAGCGGCAGCTCCAAGGTTTTTTTTTTGGTGTCCCGTTGTGCCCCTCCTTTCAGCCTGGCACTTACTAGTAAGTGGTGGGCGAAAAAAAAAGGCGGGATTCAACAATTTCAGGCATACAACGGGCACAAATATGCACACCCTTGCTCATGCAAGATTGCTCACTTACATAGTGCCCGTGCAGTTCAATTGGGTGTGAATGTTCACTTGAGTGTCCGTCTTTTTTACGCTCATTGCCTACATGTACCCGGGTGGCTTTTCCCATCAGGTGGCGGGACCCCTTGTCGCTCCTCACTTCACTTCACGTCTCTCCCTCTCGGTACTCCAAAAGCGGCACAAAGAGGCACAGCACGTTGCTCCTTCAGGCACAACGCCGGTGTGACGACATGTTTTGTTGAGCGTTTGCCTCATAACAAGGCACCGCATCGCATCAAACTCGGGCAAATACGCCAAACAGCTCATGATACCTGCCAAACAACTGCCTTTCACGGCTAAACGAAGAGCAAACACTCTCCATGCCATATCCAGTGACGTACTTCCTTCCAAGACCCGAGATGACATAAAGTCGCCGGCACGTGGGTTTGAGCTATTTAACGAACATGGACTAAAGGACATGCAAGATCACGGGCGAGGTGAGATGGAGGGTGATCAAGTGACACGCAGGCACTATTCTAGAATGTCATGGGCACTGATACACTGACCGAGGTTCTGCCAGATCTGTCGAGACCACGACTGTGAGATGTTATTGCTTCCTACTACGGGAAAGGTAGCTTGACATTTCACAAGGTCGGATAAGCATCAGTTGGCTCCATGAATGCTGCATCTAGATAACCCCTTGGTTCACAATATACCCGAGCACAGCAGTCAGACAGAAAAGTAGCACATATATTTGCCTCTCTGCATTGCCATACAACAAGAGCCAACCCCATGGCATCAACCACAGCCTGAAAGCTACCACATACAGTAGAAAAAAAACGAAGGATAGTAAGATGTCAAGAAGATCCACAACTCCATCCAGCCGTTCCAACCTGTGTCTGTTCGTTCAAGTTCATTAAAACATGTATCGAATCCTCGCGGATGTTCGTGTTTGCACAATATCAAAAGGGGGAAAGGAAATGCCAAAAGAGACGCAAGACAGCACACCCTTGTGGTGAGCCTCAGTCTACGAGTCTGGCCCAGAATCGTGACGCAGACTTCAACAGCTCGTGAGAGTCTTTTTCGGCATGCTTCATCTCCGCGGCTGCGGCGTGCTTGTCGGCCGAGTATGACTTGGCCTTGCGCAGGTATTCATCGTGCTCCTCGGCGGTGCCAAAGGCCTGCAGCCACCAGAGCTTGGCTGACAGCTGGGCGTCGAGCAGTTGGAGCTGCAGCTTGTTCTGCGCGTCCTTGACCCAAGGCAGATCCTTCTTGAACAGAAAGTCGACATTGCTCATGTCGATTTTGCTTGCGGCCTCTTCAAGCTGCGCCTTGGCCGCTGATGCAAGGTCTTCCAGGTGCTGCCGCGCGTCTGCGATGCTGGCCAGCTTGGCGCCAAACGTCTTGGAGACGGTCTCGGTGACTGTGTGGCAAACGTTTTGACATGCCGAGCCCAGTGACTGCTTTGCATTCTCAATGCACCGCTCCGCCTCCTGAGCAGCCGCGGGTACGAGGCCCGAGAGATCGTGGGCAAGATGCTTGGTCCGCTCCAGAGCGCCCTCCATCAAGCCCTTGACAAAGCGAACCTTAACAACTTTGTGGATCTTTGGGCGGCAGCTGGCCTCGAGGACGACGCTGATGACGCCGTGGGAATCCCTCTTGGCAAACTTGAGGCGGAGGCCCTCGTCCACCGGCGATACCGTGGTGTCGACAAGGACCTCGTCTCTCTTGGTAGTCACCGTCAGGCAGTCCTTGGTCAGCCACGTCTTCTTGATATTCTCGGGAATGTGAATCACAATCTCATTGTTTGCTTCGGCAGTGAATGACACAGTCGGCCTCTTGGCGCCGAATATCCAGTCGACCGACTGGATATCGCTGATGGGCATCAAAGCCACGCCATTCGTAGACGAAGGCACGAGACTGCTGCTACTGGAAGTCGGTAATGACGAAGAAGAGGTGAGGTAGGACGTAGTCGTGACTGTCGCGGTTATTGGTGGGGACATTTGCTCCTTGTTTGCACCAGAAGACGGGCTTGTTGGTAGAAAGACGTGGAGGCCGATCAGGGCGACAAGGATGAACATGAAGCTGGGGAAGAACTCCCATGTTGCCTCAAGCCCACCCTCCTTGAACCGCAGTCTGACTGCTTCCAAAGCTTCGGACGCCTTGGTGTTCCACGATTTCTTCTTCTCATCCTCGCCGGGCCGCTCGATGACTTGGGTGGCCTCGGGAGTCGGGAAGGACGGGGTTCCCAGGCTCTGCTGCGTATACTCGAGCGACGGCTGCGAGTAGATGTCGTTCTCGAAGGCCGGGAATGGCTCGAGCTTGTTGTCCTCGTTTGTTATCTGGGACTCGGCCAGCACGGCGTCCTCGTGCACCGAGTCCTCGTCGTCCTCTTCGTCCTCGGTTTCATCGCGCTCAGACGATGCGCGGTCTGGCGATGGTCCGGGCATGTCGGCTTCGTCTACGGCAGACTCGGTCTCGTACGAGTCCTCCGTGCCGCCCAAGCTCTGGACATCGTCTGCCCGGTCGAGCGAGCCGACGGACTCGCTGATGGAGCCGGGGTAGTTGTCATCCGGAGACTCCTCGGTGTCGGTGTTGGGACCCGAGATGAGCTCGTAGGTCGACTCGCCCAGGTTGTTGTCGTCGTGGTCCGGAGCCAGCTCCATGATGTTGGGGTTGCTGCTCGATATCCAGTTCGCAAGCTGCTTGTTCACCTGCGGTCTGGGGAAGCGGAGCGTGGGCTCAGAGGCAGAGAGTCCTGCTGCAGCAGCTGCCGGCGTTTCTGCGTTGGCCGACGGCGAAAGTGTTGAAGACTGTGTTTGCGGTTGAACCGAAGCCGCGGGACTGCTCACTGGGGCAAGCAAAGTATCGCGACGGCGAGGCGGGAGTGGTGGCGTTTCACTCTGTTCCATCACGAAGTGACTGTGGTCAGTTCGAGGACCATCTCACGCACCCAAGCGATGACTCGTCGACGGGCCCATGAATCAAGCAGGTCGCGGGCACCTCGTTTCTCAGCGGCGACGGTGGGAGGCAGCAGGTGGAAGGTGGCAGAGGCAGAGGCAGAGATGCTGTGAATGCGTGCAAGCGGCCGATTTGATGGTGGAGGGGAGCAGAGAGGAGCGGCGGGGAGGGGCTGAGCTGGGGAGATGAATGGAGAGTGAGGTCAGAGGCCGGCACCTGCAACAAGGAAACGACTAACCAGGGCAGAGGAACAGAGAAGAGGGCTTGCGAGAGGCCGAAAGAGGGCATGGGCCAGAGTATCAGGAAGACGATCGGCCCTTTGAAGAGAGCTTGTCGCAATCAACCCGGGAGAGAGGCAAGCCGCGTGTGAAGCTGGTCGAGGCACGAAGCAACGCCCTGGAGGCTGAGGTTGATGCCTGCGGGAACCCGAGGCTGCCTGATGGTCGCTGTAGGTTTAGCGGGCGAGGGCGCTATCTGGCACCTACGGATCGCTGGTGGGGTGGGCGGCTGGGCTAAGGGGATGGATCTGATGGCGGGGGAGCTTCTGCGCGTGACCCAGCAGGCGAGGCAATTGTCCGAGTTGAGACTTGACTTGACTTGAACTTGTTCCTAGTGCAGATGCGAGATGGAGAAGACGGCTGGAGCTGGGCCGAGTGATTTGACGCCTTGACAGGTTGACAGGCGCCGAGTTGGAGGATGGAGCGAGAGGAGGCTGTCTCACGTGAAGATGGAATATTGAAGAAATTAGGTAGAACTCGGCCAGTCAAGGACTCGGCTGATGTGAAAGGCAGTGCCGACCCAAGGAAGAAACGGGAAACAAAAAGCCATCCACAGCCTGAGCAGAGTCAAGCGAGGCAAGCAAATGTCAGACGAGGCTGCAGGGAAAGACACTCGAATGGCCGAAGCAAACTGACGGGGCGTGGTGGGGCCTGCGTCTGCGTGGCTTTTCGTGGTTCGACTCAGCAGACACTCTCGAGCTTACCTACTTTAGCAGCTGATGATGATTTGTGAGTGTGAGGAGAGCGAGTTGACGCAGAGCCAGGCAACGCAACGACATGTCATCGACGCAAGCATGCAAGGTCCCAGCGGCGATATACATACGCGTGTCCACGATATGCAGCCCGGTTGGTGGTGAAGGCTTGCAGGTGCGTAGGGCGAATGTACTCCAAGTGAGGGGCCGTCTCGACAATGTACGAAATACTACCTACTGTAGTAGGTAATTAAGTAAGGTACCTTCCTACCCACCCAGATTATCGAGCTTTGAATTTCACTGCAAGCTGTATTCGAGACACGTCTCCGTCAAGAATGCATCTCTTCTACCTTGGTAGACTGAACAAACGACAAACCGCATCACCCTCCCATTTTATCCCATATCCCATCCCAGTTCATCTCATCAACATCAGCATTAGCCAAAAAACAAAGGGAAGCTCCCCCGAATTCTGACGTGTGCTCGCTTCCACCTCATTTTAGTACTGTACCTACTAGGTACTGTACCTGTGCGAGTACGTCAGTCATGGGAAGTCGGTGCATCTTCCCCTCCCACTGTGGACCCTCCCCTCTCCTCCCCTTCCCGCCGTCCCGAAGCTTCGATCCCAAATCGTTTCTCCATCCGGGCCTGCGGGGCGCTTTATTATCTATGTACTGTGATTTTCTTTTTTTTTTCTCGATCCCTTCGATCGGGGAGTCCACAAAACAAACTGCGGCGGCCCTCTTTTGGTCCTTCTTTGCCATTCTATTCTTTGTTCCTTATCAGGCATTACTTGCTTCATCTCAGGAGGTTCGTTCGCCAGGGACTACCGAGGCATTTACAGAGCCGACAAACGTCTCTTGCTCATCTACTTCCATAGTCAAAAGGGCAAAGTTCTCGGCTTCATGGAGCTACAGCATCGATACACAGCTTGTTTCAAATCGATATGCAATTGTGAGTTCATACGGCCGATATCGCTTCGGCATATACCTGAACCAAGCCCTATCTACTGTACCCCGTCCCAACCAGTCGTCACCACCCAGTCCCATGCATAACCCGCTGCAGCCTGCAGTAGCATGTGATACAAAACAAAGCCGATTAACCAAGATGATAAAAAAAGAAAACGTCCCGACATTCCGACATGATACGCGTGCCGCCCCCCGTCTAATGGTTTTTTTCCGTGTTCCCCAGTCTCCCTCAAACTCCGTGTTGGCCGAAGGCACAAAAGAAATTTCAAAGCAGAACAAAAATAAGAAAAAAGCAATGACGGAAATAGACAGAGCCCTCGGCGAGGCAGGGGTCCGGTCCAGCGTTGGCAACGACTGCCCCTACCAACCGCCCAGGGGTAAAACCAACCCAAGTCCACGACCCCGGCAGCCAAGAAGAGATCAATTGGAAGAAGTGGGGTATCTTCGCGTAGATGTTGTGACATGGAGAAGAGGCTGGCGGCCGGGGTCGGTCAGGAGGCTGAGAATGAGGCAGACAAGGGCGATTTTTCCAAACGCTGATGCTATCCGAATACGTCGTAGCCGAAGCGAGCCGTCTGATTAATAATGGCGTACAAAATAAAGAGTTGAGAAAGATATGCGCGATGCCGCAGAATGCTTAAAGTATGCAAATTATTGTGCGAGTCCGGCCTTACAGCACGCCGTGCTTCTTGAGGACCTTTTCCAGCGACTCGGCGCCAAAGTGCTCGTCATCCGGCATCATCTCGATAATGCCGGTGAGGTTGGCGAACAGATCTCCCTGATTTCGGTAGGCCAGGATGGCAGGCACGGCAGCATTGTCGAACTCAATGTCCTCGTAGTGGACCTTGACGAAGTGAACCGACGGGTTCGTCTTGACCAGGGGCAGCAGCACCGACTCGATTGCTGAAGAGACCTCGCTCTGGACCATGTTAGAACTCTCGTCATGGGGAGGCAAGATGTACGGAAGCTTTGACTCACCTCGTGATCGTAGACAAAGACGGCAACGGTAGTATCTCTGTTCACCTTCTCAATGGCGTCCAGGTAACCCAGGGCATCCACCTCGTCCAGGCGGCCATAGATGCGCGTGCTAGGGCTTGTCCTCCTGGTGCGAATGGAGTTGCCGGCCTCCTTCTCGAGCTCCTGTCTCCGGGCCTCTCTCCACTGGCTCAGGAACTCCTCTTCGTCGTCGTCGCCGCCGCTGAAGATGGCTTCCTCGCTCTCGCTCTCGCTCTTATCGGCGTTCGAGCGCGGGGCGCCAAAGACGCTCTTGCGAACGGACATGGCGCGGCTCCTCCATTTCGTCTTGCGGGCAGACTCGTAGCTTCGGGCATCGGCAATGACGCCCTTGACGCCGGTGGAGCGGCCGCTGTCAAATGACGCCGGGGGGAGCTTGAGCTCGGCGGCGGCAGTGGGCATCCTCATGGCTTCCTCGATTCTTTGGTTGCGGTATTGTTCCTCTTCAGAGAGGTCAGATTCGTGCTGCGAGTCAGCGTCGTCGCGATCCTCGGGGTGAAGGGTCTCGCGGGTAGTGTTGTTGGCGACAAGTCTGTCGAATTCGTCTTGAGCTTCAGTCGGCATCTTGAAGGTCTCGGGGCGGCTGAGGGTTGTTATATAGATGCTTGATGAGGGTGTGTGTAGCAGCGCAGTTGCAAGCTCGATCCAGCGGCCGTTGGAAGTTGTCGAGTGAGCCGAAAGACAAGACGCGTGGGAGGGGGGCGTGGGGAAGCGTTCGACTGGCTGTCGGGCAACGCGTTTCTCGAACAAGCGGAGCAGGCGAGCAAGGGGTTGAGACAGAAAAGCGTCGATTCCGAGTCTTGATTTGCCCAACAGGACGCTCGGATCAGGGCAGCGTGTGAGGGCGGCTATTTGGTTCGATTGTGCAAGAGATGGAATCGTCGGCGAGAGCGAGACAGAGTCGAGCAGCCAACAAACGGGGCCCCTGACCAGAAACGCACGCCCCCCTTTTTTGATGCGGCAAGCAGTTTCAGCAGGCAGATCGCGGTAGTAGGTCCATATGCCAGCTGGCAGGGGGGGCAGCACCAGAGGATCCAGAGGGCAGGGCCCGGAGCGGGTTGTGAAGGGACGAAGAGAGCTGGGCTTGTGATTGGCGAGGTTGGGTGTTGTGGTGGACTTGGGGCAGGGATGAGGTACAGTACAGTACAATACGGACAAGACGGGCAACCACGGCAAGACGAGGAAGGTGGCGCGGGGGTTGTGGCGCAGGCGCATTCAAGCATGTCAGCGGCTGTCGAGCCCTAACAACACCAAAGGCGATGCCTGTAAGTGCTGTGAATGGTCTACAGCAGCATCAACACCTTCCAGTTGACATCAAGACGGCATCATCGAGGTCATCGAAGCTACGCGTTAGTCCTCCGATCGGCAGCTCTACAAGTACTTTGAGTTTTGCTCTGAGCATCATCACCGCAAGCACCAACTCGACGAGGCTGAAGATCTATTACGAGCATTCATGCGTTGACACTTCAATCCGGGGTCATCCTTGCACTTCTTGTATGAGCCAGAATGGTCATCAATGCGGCCATGCTAGAATCCTGCTAGAACGCTGCTAGAAGCGAAGATGGACAGCGCCCAATCCCACCCTTCGTCATCAGCTGCCGCTCTGCCCATCACATCGTTGCCCAAAGCCGGGATGGCATGTGGCTCCTCTTGTCGAACCACCGGCGCCAAGGAAACGAACGACTGACGGCTGAGCCTCACACCGAAACCAGTCGATTCTACGGATAGCCATCTCCAATGTTGGCCTTGTACACACGAGAAGAGCCAGACGGGTGCCCTTGTCCTGGCCAGCAGGCACAACAGCATCACCCGAAGCAAGATGACACAGCTTCCTTGCTGATTTCTGCGCCTTCTAGAAGCTCAAGCGTGGTGCGAATTGACCAGACCAGATGGAATGCTTGGAAGCTCAGAAATTGTTTGGTAGGATTCACACAATCCCCGCATCCCATCCAACTACATACACACCTCTTGCATGGACATCCAATCTCGTGTGCGGCCTGCCATGCTATTCTTGGGGCAAACAAGGGTATGTTGAGACCAACCAAGTGGACAAAATTCGCCCGACTGGACGGCTGAGTGTGATCGCGGTCACAGCCTCTTCATGCGCATGATGAATGGTTTGACGTTAGCTGGGCCCTCGTGAGAAACACGCATTGTGGCTCAGAGAGGCGGTATGTTTCAAGCAGTGCCGAGCAGCCCTACGTCGGAGAAGAACGGTGAGAGAACAAAGAGCGAGAAGAACCCCGGCTCTGGCTGACGTGGTTGACCATGGCGAAGGGCGGCTTACATGCCCGGTGCCTGGTGCCTGCGTTTCTTGATGACTGCTTCATTTTCCAGGATTGGTGGGAAGTTGGTATTATGAGTAGGTTTGCTGCACCCTGCCGTGACTCTCTCTGGCTCGCCTCGATTCATCTCGATTACCGCCGCCAACCTCACTCCCGAGGCCATTACATCACCACGCACAGCGTCCTGCTACGTGGAAACGAAATGCAACCCACCCTCGGCGTCCCCAGGCCAAGGAAGAACAATGAAGGAGCTGGCATCGAGAACACATGAATGATCAAATCGCATGCTTCCATGTCGTTACTCGTATATTGCTGCTGCCCATGCGCGCTAAGCTGAAAATAGCAAGGCCCCATTCATGCCCTTGCTGTTTCAGGATCCGTTTCATCTTTTCTCATGCAGATCCGAGGCCTGTTTAATATCAGAGCCCCTGGTCCTGGTCATTTTCGGGCTTCCCATTGGTCTGGTGTAGCAGGACGAGTTGGGCGTCATCTCAGCTTGCTTGCTATGACCATGGGAAGGGAAAAGCGTGATGAAAGGAGAGAAACGTGTTGCGGCGCAGCCACCGCGGCTTCTATATGATGATGCTGCTTTCAAATATAGCTTGGACGGAGTCCAGCGCTTACGGAGTAGAGTGAGACCAGATACGAGTATTCTTTTAACTGGGAATATCAAGGTACGGGGCTCATCATTTGTTCATGCTGTGTCAGGATGGCCCCGAATGACAACTCATCTATCTGATGCCAATAGGCGCCATTTCAAGATCCAACGTGCCGAGGCTCGGTGAAGGAGGCTACGAGTCCCTCAGCGAGTCAAGTTGATACAAAGACCCTCTTTGGTTCCCGTACAGCCTGGGGGCGGGCGTCGAGATGCAACCTCATCGACGTCCCAATTTGATGCAATGTAGTACTTTACTGACCATACTAGTACGCCGCACATGCAGCTTCCCGATGCCATGAGCTGCAGCCGCATGATGAGCATATCGTCCAGTTATATCCCTCCCGATTTTTGAGTGTTTTCAAAGATGAGAAGAGAAATTATGATTGGATAGGATGCTTGAAGCTGAGAGGCGTCCTTGGCGCAGCGGATGATCCGATGGTAAAGGTACCTATATATATATATATAGACATTCAAGCACCACTCGACCTCTGACAACCATATCTAATTCCCATGAAGCCAACATGTGTGGCAGTCACGCTGCTACTCGAGAGACATTGAGTATCCTTTCTGATATCTCCGTATGAGCTCGTATATAGTACTTCTTGGCCCTGCTCTCCTCCATTCTCCCTGACGTCTCCTCATCATCTTCACGCTGCCATCACATCACCAGACTCTGCAAATTTGATCGTTGTACACAAGGTATCCATCAATCATTGGAAATCTCCCAGCTCGACTCAGCAACCCATTCATCCCCAAAACCATCACTTACACACAAATTTTCCACTACTACATTCATGAACAGCCAATTTCTGTCATGGACGCACCACCACTCCTACTCCTGTTCGCCCCCTCCTCCAAGGCCCAGAGGCGCCTTCATCCCCAACTCCCACCATTCCCTCAAGAAGGGATCCATACATGCACCATATCCAAGGTATACGAAGCAATGTGTCAAGATCCGTCAAAAGAGACAAACTTCCATCTTGCCCTGTCAGAACTCCGTACTTTACCCATATGGAGCCTCTCTCTCCCTAAAAAAAAAAAAAATAAATAAAATAAAATGATAGCATATCATCTGACGCATGCGTCATTGTTCGCACAAAGGCTTCATGCTCCCGCTGAAAGTTGCCTACCTAAGCAAGAAGGGCCAATAACATCCATCGCCAAAGGGGGACAAATCTGCCAACTCTATTTAGATATGTTCTTCTTATTGTTCCTTTTTGGAGTTTCCGTTTGATCGGTTGATCAATGGCCGGCCACTTATCACAAGTTCGGCCTTCCAGCCCGTCATACTCAACTATTCCATGCCGCATCTCTTTCTGACTTGATCAGGAGCTGGCATCCTCGACAACCTACTAGGTGTAGGTAAGAAAGGCAGATCCGAGGTTTGATCTCCATCACTGCCGTCTATTTAGTTTCGAGGGAACAAGTCGCGACACCGTAACGGCTTTGCAACACCAGCTGCTATTCCAATGCAATGCTCCACTTCAAAATCCGAATCTACTACCAATTGGGCCCCCCAACAAACAATACAAGACCGGCCATTCAGCGGGACTTGATTCCACCATTCAAGTATCCGAGCATACCAAGGTAAAGAAGGAAACTTCGTAGACGTATCAAGTAAATCAGGCCAGACGAATATCAAAGGTGTACATATCCCTCCGCCAACGCAAACCACCACGTTAATGAAAGAATATCTCGTTCAGAGTAAAGCATATTAACAAAAGCATAGTAACACTAAACAGATATATCTCGGCCTAACAGATGCAAATGAATAAGTAAGAGAAACCAAAACGAATCCTCCCCGTGGTATCGCTGTAATCCACTCCCAACCGCTCAACATCATCCACCACTCAACAACCTCCCCCCTCCCTCTCCCATCACTTTCCGTACCCTTTGAACGTCATCCTGGCAGAAGAAAGGAAGAAAAGCTCGCCCCTGTGTGTGTGTCTTGTTGAATCATCGTACTGTATTATCTGGAAGCTTTGGAATCTGCTCCTTTGTTATAAGTCACCCACACTCCACCCCGTCCCTACCAAAACACAGAAAGCATCCTCCCCTCTCCACCTGAATTTCCTTCCAACGAAATCGAAAAAGAAAACCACTCCTCCCCCTGGCTCTCCAGAATTTTTTTTTCTCGTGGCTCTGTAGTATGCGCGCCCTTCTAAAAATCACTGAGCTGCCAGCTCGTCGGCGTCAAGATGATCGCAGACGGGCTGGAACGCGTTACAGAGGCAGTCGAAGACATAGAAAAAAACCATCAAGTAATACAGCACCCGGCCCGTCGCCAACTACCCAGAGCTTATCAGAAAACGCAGAAACTAATGTGCAAAGAATTTTGGGGGGATCAGGCGGGAGGGAACAAAGAATAAATAATAAGGAAATCAAAGAATAAGGAGAGAGAGGGAAAGGGGAAACAAAAGGTATCAAGTCGGCCGGTTCCCTTTTTCCGACTGTCGCCGAAAGAATCGGAGTATGTCTCCGCGAGACCTAGGCAGGGGCTCATGCATCGGCCAAAAAAAATAAATAAGATAAAAAGGAAAAAGGATTCGGTTTAAGTAGGGCACGTTTCGTCACTTCGTCCTGCGTACGCCAGTATTCGCAAGCCAGATATGCGTGGTCGGGTGTCCGAATTGGCGGGTAATATGATCGTTTCAATGCGGATGGTGATGAAAGGTTCGCGGGGGTAAGACTCGAGTCGGCAAAAGCGGCAAAAGTCCTTCTGTATCTTAGCCGTAGGCACTCTAATAAGCCCAGACCTTGAGCTGCAGAGGAGGTTAGCCATGTCGAGTTCGGGGAGAGATGCAGCCTTGTTCAACATACCAGAGAGTCCCATGAACCTGTGCACAGGCTGATGCCGTCGTTGCTGACACCCAAGCAGCTCACACGGTTTTCGTGGCCTACCAGTGAGCCGACCTTTTCGCCTCGTGTGATATCCCAGACCTGGTCCGCGGGTTAGCGTCAATCGTCAAGACAAAAAGCAGTTTGAAAGAGCTTACCTTGCACTCAAAGTCGTCATAACCGGCAAAGAGCAGACGGCCGGACACGGAGGTGGCAACGGAGGTAATGCCGCAAAGAATGGACTCGGACTGTATCATCATGTTAGCGAGCCGATTCACGTCATCAAAGCCACCCCCCCTCTCCACGAAAAGCTGGTTGTACGCACTCCATAGAGGTTGAGTTCGCGATCGGCGCGAATGTCAAAGAGTCGGCAGGTGGCATCGTCAGAACCCGTGACAAAAGAGTGGCCATCGGGGAAGAACTGGATGGCGTTGATGTCGGACTCATGGCCGGCAAAGGTCTGGACGGCCTTGCCGGCACGGATGTCCCAGAGCTTGGCGAAGGCGTCGCAGGCACCAGAGATGAAGGTGTTCTGGTTGGTCGGGTTGAGGCTGATGCTCATGACGTCGCCGAGGTGGTCGGCGAACTCGGTGACCTTCTGGCCCGTCTCAATGTCCCACTTCATGCAGGTCATGTCGCCGGACGAGGTAAGGATGCTTCGGTCGTTGATGAAACGGCAGCAGGACAAGTAGCCGGCGTGGCCGGACAGCTCCCTAGCTACTCGAGTTGGGCCGTCGCGCTGCTGGTTGAGGTTGTAGATGGAACAGATGTTATCAAGACCACCGCAGGCGACGAAGTTGCCGCTGGGGGCGTATGCGCACGTCATGACCCATGATGACCGCAGCGGGATGGCATGAACTTTGTTAGTGGTGTAGGCATCCCAAATGATGAGCTTTCCATCCTGCGAGGCCGAAACAAGGTGTCGACGATCTGTAGACCAGTGCATAGCGTAGATCTTGGCCAGATGGCCCTTCAACGTCCGCTTCGCCCGCATGAGCTGGTTCTTGGGGATGGGCTCGTGAGCCTGCTGAGCGACAGCACGGACTAGAGGGCGAGGACAAAAGATGACCGGGTTAGCATCGCGAGAACCTTGTACTGTGGAATCCCCCTTGTTTGACGAGACTGGCGGACAACAGAATCATCGCCGGCCGCGGCGCCACGTCGATTGAGAGGCCAGGAGAGACGGCAAGAGTTCTCGCCGGGAGAAATGGAGAGAAGCGGAAAATCAACATACGGGTGGTGTCGGCCAGCTCGTCCTTCTTTCGCTTGATCCTGTCCTTGAGCGTCTCGGCCTCGCGACGCGCCTGCTGGATGCGCGCCTGCATCGCCTCGGGCGACACATCGTTGGGCTGCGAATTCATGGCGAAATCGACGACGGGCGGAAGCAGAGGATGGAGATGGGCGGCGGGCGAAGGCGTTGGCAGCGGGTTTGGCGGGTTCGTCGTCGGGGGAGAGTCGAGATCGAGGCGAGTCGAATTGACGACGGTTGGGACTGTGGAGAGCGGAGGGAGAGGAGAAGGAGAGAATTGCGCTGGCTTGGATTGGGGGGGAAATGGAACGGTTGGAAGGGAACCCAAAGAGCTCGAGGTACGGGAGTACGGCCGGGCAGGTACCTTTTTCCTTTACTGGGCTGGACTGGGAGGCAGCGATCACACAGAGACAAAGAGGCAGAGGCAGAGGCAGAGGCAGGTTGAGAGGCGACTACAGTGCATGGAGGCTCCAGGCCCAGGCAGGTCGTTTGCTCCTATCCCGGCATCCCAGCACTGGCGCTCGGCGCTCCAGGGGGCTTGGCCCGGGCTGGTTAGGGCCAGTGGGCAGTGGGCAGTGGGCGGGCCAGCGCTCTAGCCCGGCTGGGGTGCCTGGGGCGGATTTGCGGGAAATTGACGGTGGGCTCCAGCGCAGAGGCCCTGAGCGCGAGCACAGTCGAGCCTGCGGCGATTGGGCACCTGCAGCTGCAGCTGCGCTTCAAGGGCCGGGGCGATGGGCTAGAGGGCACCTGCGCCAGACCAGTGGCCCGCTAGAGCTGCTAGAGCGGCTGATATCTGGCGATTCGGCGCAGCTGCGAGATGTGACGCCCAAGATGTCGGGAGCTACAAGTACAGTATTACTGACAGAGGTACTATTCGGGATTTGTCGAATCAAAAGAGAGACGAGTCCAAGGCGTTTCCAGGACTTGCGTCACGGCTTGGATCCATGTTGCATGGATTGCGGGCTTCATGTTCTGATGCGTCTCCAGCGCATCCCGTCCTGCCAGCTGGCCGCGCCTGCGCTGCAAGGGGAACCGGCGAGATTCAGGTCCCGTCGACAAGCTCAGGAGTACCGGCCTCGTACCTGGAGCGGCCAGATGAGCATTGATACCCGTCTCCGCCCCAAGCGATGCAGCATTCGCCAAGTCCCGACGCAAGCGCGAGTACCTCGACTGTACCGGCTCAATCTGACGGAGCAACTGGCACCAGCGAGCGCCATGACAAGATGCGCTTCAACTTGCCCTGGATTCATTTCATCCACTCTTCATTGATTCATCATTTTCGCTGCCCCCGTGCGGCTACGAGTGTGTCCGGGAGCCTCTGATTCTATTTCTCCTCCCATTTCTACTGTAAGCGTGTCATGGCCCGCGGTTCTGGTATCCGGGAAACGACCCAGGGTGCAGAGCAGCTGTGTTTGGGGGTCTACTGTACGGAGCACGGGAGGCTCGTTTCTGCATCTCGAAATAGCAGCCCGGCGGTTGCATCCACACGAATACTGTACAGGAAATGCAGGTTGTCTCAGTGAGTCCAGACATCAAACACGGCCGCAAGTCGGTTCAGCTCGATGACTTGATGGCGGTCAGACAGACAGGCGGACAGGCTGACCGACAAGGCGTTCCCCTCTCCTCTCGCTCTCTTCCTCCCCCAAATCCCACGTCGATGCTGCTAATGCTTCTCTACCGCTGACCGTGACGCGCACAAGCTGCCGAGCTGCAGCATGCCAGCATGCCAGCACTAGGCGCAGATGAGGACCGCGATTCAACGCAGTTGGTCGACCGAGACGACTGGACAGATAGACAGGCCACAGTGGCGCCAGACCGCAAACCGCCACTGTGTTGCCTAGGCGAGGCCCTTCCCGAGATGCAGATTCTCCGACTCTCCTCTCTCTGTCTTTAGCCTGCTCGTAATCAAGGTAGCATTGATTATCAGGGGCAAGGAGACGGGGTGGGGTTCTGACCCTCGACGATGCATGTGCGGGTTGGCTGGCCCTGTTTCTTCGAGAGAAGAAGAAGAAGACGACGAAGAAAGAGAGAGACGACAGGGAGCCAGGGGTCGCCTGACGGTGCAGACAACCTTGCAAGGAAGCGTCGCTAGCCCGGACACGAAGAAATGCGAATGGGCGCGTCCGTGTGCCTGTGTGTCGTTCGGATTTGGGGCACAGGGCACGGGCAGATTGATGAAATCTTGCTTCCATCGTACATTCTCAGATGCAGCTTTCCGCGCCCGTCCTCAGCCTCTCTCTCTCTCTGTTGCTCGCCCGATCTGCAGCCAGCCAACCAGTGACAGCCCATCGTCGAGCAATCAACCCGACCAACAGCGCCGCCGGCTCTCACGTCTCGATGGCGAACGAACGCATCGCGGTTCCTATCAGAGGCGGTTGACGCCACTGGCCGTGGCCCTGCAGCTGCCCCCCTGAGAGCAGATTAGCCATGAATGATACGGGGGTGGTTGCGAGTAATATTGCTGGCTGGCAGGAGCACAAGTACCGTACGGATATGTGTGTGAGGTATGTATCCAACGTCAAGTCTTGTGTTCTCGTCGCGCAACATGCTCCTCCGTGATGCGCTCCCCTCCCGCAAGGCAGAAACCCACGATGCCTCCCTATTCCCGCCATGGCGTCCATCGCGTCCAAGACCTCTTCGCCCTCTTCTTCATCCTGCCTCTCATTGCACCTCATCACTGACCACAATCCCAAATCCCACATCCCACATCCCAATCCTATCCCCGATCCTGTCTAGCCCAGGCCCGGCCAAGGACCGCAATTTACGATGCCTGCATCTCGACCCGCTTCCCTGCTCCGAGCCCACCTTCTACTCGCAGCTTTGGCCCGGCCTAGCACCAAGACGTTTTGCTCTGCACTAGCCGATCCGCAGCTCATCCTTGACCCCCGGCCTGGGGGGAGCCTGGGTCCGGGCCAGGTACGGAGGACAGTAACTTGCATACGGTGGAAGCCGCCTGCGAGTAATTAATGGCAGCCGCCTCATCGCTCGAAGCAGGAGATGCCGAAGATGGGGGGGGGATTCCAGCTGAGCAGAAGGCTGGCTGTTTGATGAGCCCCCTTTCATACCTGCTCCCGTATGAGCAACAGGTGAGCGCCTTGGATCAGACAGTCACGACGATGAAACCAGATCAATCTCTTCGCGAGTGAACATGACGTGCTTCGGACGAGTACACGGCTCTTCTACCGACACTGACAGAAAGACGCGCAACTTGTCGTGCTGGAAGACGAGGCCAATGTCCTTGCCCGCATTGCCGTGCGGATACTCTAATTTCATGCTTCTCCCGAAGCGGCCGCACTGTGTTTTCCAGAGTGATCAAAGCGCACTTTTTTCCCTTTTTTTCCCCTGCTTCCCGTTGCTACTGAAGTTTTGCTATATGTGGAAGGTAATCGTACTTTGTCGTACTTTGTACAAGCCCCATCACGGGCATCGCGGGAGGATGCCATTGTGGCGGTTCACCGTTGTGTGCCGTACCGTTGCGTGTGTCTCTGCTCCGGTTACACTGACGATGATGCATCCAGTAGAAGCGCTGTTCTGCGTGAAAGAAGAGGATTCTCCGTTGTTGTTCCTTTGTAAGCAATGGACTCTTTTCTACTAGGTAGATTTATACCGAATCTGAGTATACCTACATAAGTTATTGACTGGATCGACCTGCCTCACTCGTGTTATTACCTACCTTCTGGGTAACAGTTTGCATGCAACGTGGAGGGAATCATCATCCTCTACCTTGGTCTTTCTTCTCGACGCTACTTTTCCCGGTTGTTTACTATTGTGATCTGCCGGCTAACCCAATTTTTTTCCCTTCCTCACTTGAATGGGAAGCCTTTCCATACATCTGAACTCTTATATAAAAGGCACGTCTGCAAATTTGTTGACTCCTCCTCTCTCGCCATCCTATCTTACCTAGGGTAAGGCATATCACGAACCTATCCCAAATATAGCAGTCCGCATTTAACGAATCTCGATGAACCCCGACGGCTTTCACCCCCCCCCCC
>NW_027395664.1:96074-276870 GCF_004382785.1 Trichoderma ghanense | reverse complement strand
CCCCCCCTTTTAATCTTTCACGCACGAGAAGCAATGAATTCTTTTTATTCTAGATAAAAATGCATGGGCCCCCAGGAAAATAGTTTTGCAAATTTCGTACAAGAAAAAATCTATTGAAGATACCGGCCGTTCCAACTCTTTCCCGATCACACCAGTACACAAAACATACGGGGGTATTGGACTTCATGTTTGTGAGTGTATTGAGGAAGTGGCCTCGTCACCTGAGTTTGTAGTTCAAGTATTGCCGTATGCCTCTGTACTACCTACCCCCTCCTGTCGAAAGTTATTTGGGTGCAAGAGGGGCATGGTTCTTCTGCCTGAGGCCGTTGTGCAAGGTCTTGGGTTAGGGATTAAAGTGCCGGCATATCCTCCCACGCTGCAAAGACCAAGGTGTCAGATATAGTATTCAAACATTAGGATGGTCTCTAAGTGGTAAACCACCCTCAGCCGACCTCTTTTCTGTATTAGATAAGGCTTCGAATCAAACGCACTCTACCATGCCCCATCGTTCAAGCCCTCGGCCCATACCCCAAGTAGTTTATGGATGTCGAACCTTCTCTTCCTCGTGGTATACCGCCAAGCTCCTCTAAAAGTTCTTTGCCCACATTGCTCTTCCCGCCTGTGCCTTTACGCTCATCGGCAGAAGCATGTGTATACGCTGTATCACGCCCCGATTCATGAATGTGTCTTTGCCCACTCCTTGAACCACTCCAGGGCCTCGGGATTCGCGACGCTGGCGTTCGTCTTGACGCTCATGCCCGACAGAATCTGCTTCACGGCAACTTCAATCCTGCAACACAGTGTTAGCCAGTGGACCCTGGATATTTCTCCGCAACTACTCCGTAGACTCACTTCTTGCCGTTGCCCGTCTTGGGAATGCCGCCGCCGCATTCCTCCACTATGCCCGGGACGTGACGCGGGCTGAGCTCGCTCTTGATCTTCTGCTTGATACGGTTCCTGAGATCGTCGTTGAACTCGTGGCCGGGCGTCACGACGACGAACAAGCACACCGTCTCGTCCGTATCCGTGGCTCTCCTCCGCCCGACGCACACGGCGTCTTCTACCTCGGAGGCAAAGAACCGGATCAGGATGTTGTAAATCTCGGCTGAGCCGAATCGCACGCCGGCCGGCTTCAGGACGCCATCGGATCTGCCCAGCATGAGAAGCCCGCCCGTCTTGGGGTCGGGTATCTTGACAAAGTCGCCGTGGTGCCACACCGGACCCCCGATGCCGCAGATGTTCTCGAACCGCTCAAAGTAGGCAGCCTTGTACTTGTCGTCGCCTTTGGGGCCGAAAAAGGTCAGGGGCTGGCAGGGGAACGGCTTGACGCAGACGAGGTCGCCGGGCTCGCCCGCGGGAATGTCCTCGCCCGTGACGGAGTCGACGGCTCTGATGGCCATTCCCAGGCCGGCACACTGGATTTCGCCGACGCGGACGGGGAGGAGGGGGGAGGGCGCGCCGAATAGGGAGATGATGTCGGTGCCGCCGGTAATAGAGGCAAGGTTGATGGTCTTGGGGAACGCTTCGTAAACGAAAGAAAAGGTGGATGGCGGTAGCGGTGACGCCGTGGAGTATATGGCCTCGAGATGAGACAGATCAATGCTGGAGTCGCGGACGGGATAGACGCCGTTCGCTTCCAAGGCCGTGAGGTAGGCTGCCGAGGTGCCGAAATGTGTCACCTTGAGGTCTGACAGCACGCGGGGGATGGACATGTACGCGTTGGGCCGGAAGGGCGATCCCGAGTATAGAATCAGCTTGGCTCCCACGGCCAGCGCGCCGACGCTCCAGTGCCACATCATCCAGGACGTGGTTGTGTAGTAGAGCATGCTCGACGAAGAGGTCAGAGAGCAATGCAACATGTGCTCCTTCTTGTGCTGAATCAGCGTTCCCAGCGCAGTGTGGACGATGGCCTTGGGCAGGCCCGTGGTGCCGCTGGAGTAGAGGATGTAGAGTGGATGTGACGGCGGCAGCTGCTCGAACGTCAGGGGGTCTGACGATGCGCTGGAGAGGAAACTCTTGTAGTCGACCGCCTCGACGCCGTGGGCCTTGATCTCGTCCATGCCGAGGTCGCCCACGATGTTGTTGATGACGATGACCTTCTGCAAGCCCATCTTGCTGAGCTCTGCGACAATGTCCGTCGTCTTGGACGTGCTTGACCACTGCTTGCCATTGTACACAGTCCCGTTGTCGGCGAACAGGATGCGAGGTCCAATCTGGCTCAGCCGGTCCAACACGGCCGAGACGCCGCTGTCAGGGCTGATGCCCGTCCATATCGCGCCGAGCGAAGCGGCTGCCAGCATCGCTACCAAGGCCTCGACATGGTTGGACACATATCCGGCGACGATATCGTGGGGTTTCAGGCCGGCGGCTCGCAAGGCATTGGCGCACTGGCGGACGGACTCGCGCAGCTCGGCCCAGGTGGTGGAGCGCAGGTCGCCGGGCAGCTCCGTGGTGGTGACGACGGCGGTGGAAGAAGGGTCGAGAGGCTCGGAGGTGGGAGGGAAGAGGAGGTTCTCGGCAAAGTTGAGGCGAGAGCCGGAGAAGAAGTCGGGACGGGGGAACATGGGCGCATCAGGCGGCAGGACCTGACCTGACATGTAAGTCGAGCTCGATCAACCGGCACCTGGAGAGACAACGAACCTGCGTATATGGCTGGGACGAGACAATGCCGACAAACTGCCACACCTCGTCCCAGAACTGGGCGACGTTGTCGACGGACCACTTGTAGAGGTCGGGATAACCGGTCAGGTGCAGGTTGTGCTTGTGGTTGACCGTCCGGAGGAAGCGCCACATGGGCGTCGAGGCGGGATCTGCGTGCCTCCAGAGCTCCGATGCCTTGGACGGGATGCCCGTGAAGGCGTCGTCGTGGTCGATGGACTCCCCCATTGCGTCTGTCGTCGTCTTTGACTCTCGAAGTCGTCGTCCTCTTGGTCACGGCACAGGGCAGAGAATCAAGCAGAGAAGATGGTCAGAGGGTCCCGATTGGCGTCTGACGATCTCCTCCCTCTCTTCTATAATAAAAGCACAGCATCAGATAAGTCTTTTCAGGGACCGGAAATGGTTGGGGATCTCTGGCCCAACTGCCGAATCGGCTGCATTTGCGCTCCCCCTCCATCGTGGCCCGTTGCAACCCGCGCGCACCCTCGGTTCTAGACTGGAATGGACGAGAGTGAAGGCCTGAGAGCCGAGAGACAGTGGCTGGAGAGGGCGGATGACTAAGGCCGGTGGGTGTGGCTGGTGCAGAGCTGAACGTGGGAGAGCTGGAGAGCAAAAATAGGTGAGAAGAGGTGAGACGGCGGTTTTGTTAGCAGACGCACTATCACTTGGAGTGCAGTCTAGCGGTATGGGGAGCCGAGGCAAAAGTCAAGAACAAGGTTGAAGAGCTTTTCCCTTTGTTTTTCATTGCTTTTTGTCCCTCTCGTCAAGAGTGGGCCCGAGAAGGAAGCTCGTGTGTCCGAGCCTGGAGTGACACCGTCGAGTGAATCTTTGCGTTGATAAGTATGCTTCCATCAAACACCTCGACTCCCAAAACAAAGTGATGCATCAACAAGGTCAACGATGGGCCAGCCAATGTGAAGCCATCTGCTGCGGGCGACCAGTCAAATACACGCAAGAGAGGCAGAGGCGGGACCAGATACGTGTACACGCACGGAGGACCAAGTCCGTGTTTGCCTCGACGTCGCACCCACGTCTAGAAGCCCTCCATTGTTCGGTCGGATAGGGCTCAATTGTCCTCTGCAGCGATGCGAAAAAGCGCGACGCCCGTTGGCCCGGCTTCATCGGAGAGTTTCGCGACCACGAACCACTAGCAGACATGAAACCCAGCTGTCAAATTCATGGTCCAACAGCTTCATGGCGCCCAGCTGCCAGCTACTGCTTGGGGTAGCACCAGCTCGGCGGCCTTGGTGTCAGCGCCCCTTTTTTGGGCTGCCTCCACGGACGAGAGAAATGGCGGCAAAATGTCATCGCGCGGCCCCTTGCAGATCTCGAGTCGCAATGCTGCCGACAGCTTGTGAAAACGTGCTCTTGGTACAATATATTAGCCAGACAGCTTCTTTTCACCACGTCGGTACATGTATGTGACACGGAGCGGTCCTGCAGGTGGCGATAGTCGTGGCACGGAGCAATAACGCCAAATCGGCAGTAAGACGGCATCCCCTGGCAACCGCCTCTCCAGCAAGGGGGATCGCAGCCGCTCGTCGTCGATTGGGAAAACTACAACCATCGCTCGAGTGACCTCATCCGCTGCAAACACGCGCAGCTGGCATCGGACGACAAGTCGCTTTGGTCTAGCCGTCCAAAGCGTACCTATAGTTGAACCATCGAGTCGTAGGGCGATTGCATCCATACATACCTCGTAAGCCCGGGCGATCCGACCGGCAACACCAGCATGTTCTGCCGGACCTGCACGGCCAGCTCGATCCATCACGCCCTCGGCAGACGTGGGCAAATTAAAAAGGCGACCCATGACAAGCTAGACGCCCACTTTTGCCCTTGTCGTGACGGATCGCTTGGGGCTCCTGAATCCCGGCCTGGCTGGGCTTTCGACCGACCCGACCCTCCTGGTCGCCGTTCTGCAACTAATTTTCCCTTTGCCTTGTCGTCCTGGTTGTTTGGCCGCAGGTGCCGCAGCTCCGTAACTCGGGGGACGAGGCGGAAACAGTCGCGATGGCATCAGGTCGAATAGCGGCCGCGCTGGATAGTTGCCATTGATCCCTAGTGCATCACAATAAGAACGACAATAATAGTAGCAAGCAGATCGATCATGCAGGGCGTCCAAAGGCGATAAAAAGCCGTGGGCAGGCACTGACTTGGGCTTGTCTGAGGCTGGCCAATTGTGACCTGTGCTCCCCTTCCCTTGCCTAACAGGTCAAGGTACCTTAGTCCATGTATTGAACTGCACCGAGAAGTGGCTCCCGCTTTGGTGCCCAGCCGCCATCTCATTGGCCTTGTGGGCTCGTCAAAGAAACGCGGGCCCCTTTCGCCAAATTCATCCCCCCGAGCCAGAGACCCAGAACCTGTCTTCTTCATCTTGCTTTTTTTTTGCTTGCTCTTTTGCTCTTCCCGGCCCTGCGATCGCGGTCACTCTGTCCTTCTGTCGCGTGGTGTCCTTGTGCGGCATCTCCACTGGGAGCTGGGATACGCACGTCTTGCCTTGGGGCAGCGATTCGTTCGTCTGTTGAGAGCCTCGTCTGTGCCTGTGCCTGTGCTTGAGCCTGTGCCCGAGCCAGACCCCAAGCATTGAGTTGCCCGGCCGCTTCCCGGACGTCAAAGACCCGGACAGAGAGGGTCTCGAAAACGCCGTCAAGGCCAGTCGGGACACGCTGCAACACCATCACCATCGCCCTCGGTGCTGGTTTCGATCATCTGCCACCGGTAAGTTGCGCAGCCGGCTCTGGCACGCCTCGCCAGCTCCAGCCCCAACTCCAAATTCCTCCCCTGCCCCTCCAAGCAGACGCCCTTCGTGGAAGAGCCGGCGATGAGCTGCAGGACCTCTATCGCCCTGCCAGTGCCAGTGCCAGTGCCATTGCTATTGCCGTGACGCCAGGCTTCCCTCAAAGCTTGTTAGGATTCGACTTCATCCAGACGCTTGACCGGCTGCGGCCATGGCCTAGTGGCGCCGCCCGGCGAGGCTTTGGAACGTTGTGTATGGCCACACCGCGACTTTTGAGTTGCTTCGGTGCCGAATGGCTTGACCCTCTAGCGAGGCGACGGCTCCGGGGAATGGAACAGATGGAGAAAGGAAAAAGGAAGCCCAGGAAAAAAAAAAAAATCTCGTGCCAGCTTCTTCAGCTCCCCATTTCACTCATTCATTCTCACGCCACGCTTGCACCATCGCCAGCGCTCCAGTCGGCAATTGAAGCTAACTCGCCTTGCTTCCGCTCTTTTCTACAGACCGTATCCTCGGAAAGCCTCGTCTGACCCAAGAGCCGGCTTCTCCCTCGAGTCTGCAACAGGCGTCGGAGAGATCATGCCGCGACGGCTCGCAAACCCCTTCTCCTCCAGCCAGTCTGCCATGTCAGCGTCCGAAAAGACTGGCGAACGACGTCTCTCGGCCTCCAAGACCAACCGATTGAGCCAGCTCTTCTCGTCCAGCCCAAAGTCCAAGGACCAGGCCACCATGCATCAAAGTCAGATGAGCACCATCTCGCCGTCCACGGTGTCGCTGCCCACCATTTCGCTGTCCACCGCGACGGGCGAGGCCAACACCGTCGAGCCCGCCACGACGCTGTTCAAGCCTCAGTCCGCCGAGGAGGTGGAGCGACGGCGGCGCGTCGAGTCTCAATTCGGACCTCTGCTCTCCCCAGAGCACCTGTACGTCAGCCAGGCCCAGGGCAAGCCCTTCACGCGGCCGATTGAGGACGAGCCGGCCTACTACTATCTCTTGACCACGTACCTGAGCTACCTGGCTCTCATTCTGTTCGGACACGTCCGCGACTTCTTTGGCAAGCGCTTCGGTGACCGCAAGCGCTACGCGCCCCTCAAGGTGCACAACGGCTTCGCTCCTCTCAATGATGACTTCGACAGTTTCTACAGCAGGCGGCTCAAGCTCCGCCTGGACGATTGCTTTGCCCGCACCACCGTCGGCGTCCCCGGGCGCTACATCACCCTCAAGGACCGCAAGTCGGACGACTACAACTACTCCTACCGCTACACCGGCACCCACACTGAGACCCTAAACATGAGTTCCTACAACTATCTCGGTTTTGCTCAGTCGGACGGTCCCTGCGCCGATGCCGTCGAGGAATGCGTCAGGAAGTACGGAGCCACCTTTGCCAGCCCCCGGTCTGACAGCGGCACTTCGGATCTTGCCCTCGAGGTCGAGCGTGAAATTGCCTCGTTCGTTGGAAAGCCCGATGCCATGGTCTTCTCCATGGGCTACGTCACCAATGCCAGCACATTCCCTGCGCTTGTGTCCAAGGGCTGCCTGATCATCTCCGACGAGCTCAACCACGCCTCTATCCGAATCGGTGCCCGTGTCTCTGGTGCCGTCATCCAGTCTTTCAAGCACAACGACGTCGAGGCCCTGGAGCGCGTCCTCCGCGAGGCCATCTCCCAGGGCCAGCCAAGGACGCACCGCCCCTGGAAGAAGATCCTCGTCGTCGTCGAGGGCCTCTACTCCATGGAAGGCAGCATGGTCAACCTGCCCGGCATCCTGGCTCTGAAGCGCAAGTACAAGTTCTACCTGTTCATTGACGAGGCTCACTCCATCGGCGCCCTGGGACCTCGCGGCCGTGGCATCTGCGATTACTATGGCGTTGACCCTTCCGAAATCGACATCCTCATGGGCACCCTGACCAAGTCTTTCGGCGCCAACGGCGGCTACATCGCCGCCGAGAAGCACATCATCGACAAGCTCCGTGTGACCAACGCCTCCACCATCTTTGGCGAGGCGCCTGCCCCTTCGGTTCTCATGCAGATTCTCACGTCCCTGAAGCTCATCAACGGCGAGATCAGCCCCGGCCAGGGTGAAGAGCGCCTGCAGCGCATTGCCTTCAACTCCCGCTATCTGCGTCTCGGACTCAAGCGTCTCGGCATGATTGTCACTGGCGACGACGATTCACCCATCATCCCCGTCCTGCTTTACCACCCCGGCAAGATGCCCGCCTTCAGCCGTCTCATGCTCGCCCGCAAGATCTCCGTCGTCGTCGTTGGTTATCCGGCCACTCCGCTCATCAGCTCGCGTGCTCGCTTCTGCGTCTCTGCCGCTCACAACAAGGATGACCTCGACCGGATGCTCATCGCCTGCGACGAAATTGCCGACCTGCTCCAGCTCAAGTACTCGACGGGTATTGCCGGAGGCTTGGAGCCGCTGCCCGAAGGCGTGGCGCCTGAGGACGAGGCCGAGTGGAGGAAGGCCAATGGCATCCCCATCAAGCCCCCCAGGTGGAAGGTCGAGGATGTCATTGCGCGAGGCGTTGTTGACTGCAAGCTTCCCCTACGATGATTGCCTTTTCCCCATTTGTCTTTTGTGAATTTACTTTTTTTTATCATGAATCATGTGGGCAAGCCAACATCGTTCCCCTCCCTTGGAAGAAAAGACACTAGAACGGGCACAAAAAAAGAAAAACAAAAATATCACGGCTTGGTGTTTGGGGCGCAAAGTGTTTTCGTTACTGTCCGGTTCTTGGGAGATGTACAAACGGCCTTGCTTTCTTCCTTGGCAACACATATTCAAGGAAAGGATGACTACTATTACCTTTTAATTCAACGTTTCGACTTGACAGTTTACGATGTTCAGAGTCTTGTGATGAGCGGCTCTGGTTTGGCGGAAGCCGTTTTACATATACTTGATGTGACATATGCCCGAGGCAGCGGCCATGATGCGAAGCTGCAGGGAGGTTCATGGCTGCAGGGCGAACCTTAATAATACAACTACTGGGACGGGGCTCGGGAGCACGACTTGCTGAGGCTGTCGGCTTTTAGCTGAGCGGCGAACCGGTTGGCATTTGCGGGCGAGCAATGCGGATATACTGGGGGATAAGGTGTTTCTTTTCTGTTTTTCTTTTCTTTTCTTTTTTTTTTTCACCCCTCCCGGGGGCATGTGTGCTTGCTCATTGTGTATGTATACCTTATCAACGTGTGCAGACGTGTAGAATGACAAATGGGAGTTGAATATGTGGAGAGCTGACGGCTTTGTTCGAGTGGGTTGCCGATTTCTGTCATTTGTGAGTTGTGATGCCGTGGAGGTGAAGTTGATGCTATCTGGCCCGGGATGCATCCAGTCATTGCAGTTTATTGCTCATGTCTGAGTTTGCCCCATCTGCATTGGTTGGTGGTAGTCTGTGGGGTTTTGATGCTCCATGGAAGCCCGAGCTAGGTAGATATTAATAGAAGCGGGCTTCGAGTAACTGAGGGAATAAAGAAGGATGGGGAAGAAGCCTTTGAAACGCGATGTTTTGCGGGTGAGGAGGGAAGGGGGGACAATGAAGGAAAGCTTCTATCGGGGGGTTGGTGTTTTATCAGTTGAATGTTCATTTTGGTTTGATGTTTTGAGTGCTGTGTGTGGTGGTATATACGAGGTTTGTGAGTTTCATCTTGGAGGTTGGGGGGTTTGGGGGGGATGAAACGCTTTGTGAGGTATGGGAGGTGTTTCAATTTAGGGGGTGCTTGTTTTTCCCTGATGACGGCTTGGAAGCTTCAGGTTTTCACGGGTTGGGATGCGGGAGTAAGACAGGAGACGTCGTGGTAATGGTAGAGGAGCTGGTTTGACCGGCTGTAAGGGAGGCGGGAAAGTGACCGGAGTGAAGTGAAGTGAGTTGTTCCTTGCATGTGGCATGGGGGTTGTTGGATGGGGGGCGAGACGGAGACGGAGACGAGACGAGACGAGACGAGACGAAGTGCGGGCGCGGTGCCTTGTTTGGGCTTGTAAGGTGTGTGTATGTGTAGGGAAGAGGCGAGATTTGCTTTTGTCTTCTGATGCTGGTTTAATGTTCCTTCTTCTATCCTACTGGCACTGCCCGCAGCTTTGTATGTATGTAGTGTGGAATTGCTAGTGTGGAGTTGCTTTTTCCTGTTCGCGTAGCGGGAGCAGGGGTTGTTGGTGTCGTTGGGAGCTTGGTTGGAAGTCTGGACGGACGGAGCTGGAGAAGAGCTGGGCCGTTGGAGGGTGGATTGTGGAGGAGGAGCGGGAGGGATGGGATGGGATGGGATTGGAGTGGTCTGTGGGTTGTGGTGGCTGTGTTGATTCTGGGAGGAGGTCCGATTTGATGGTGTTTTGGCTGTGGTTTGGAGGGTTGATGCGTTTGAGGTGGTGGTTACCCTAGATGTGGTCGAAGATGCAGGGCCAATCTCTCTCTCGAATGATTCGTTTGATGGAAATAGTCCTGGCGTCTTAGCTTGGGTAAGAGCATCTCTGATATAGCCTGTATGAAACGAAGCTGAACTTCCAATGCGTTACTCTGATATTTACATTGGGTTGCTGAATGTCAAGGTTGCGTTATGCCGGCGCAGTTGAAGTTGTTCACGCGTCGTTGCCTATCATGATCTAGTCCTACTTGACAGCACCGCAATGGCAGTCTAACCGTATTCTATAGACTTACAGACACAATCTATTGGATGAAACTCGGAGAACAACAAAAGAAGACACTGTCAACATACAAAGCACCTCATCAACCGCGTCAAACAAAGCACATGCAGTCTGTTCAAGTTCTTTTGCCCTTCACGTTCGCTCAGCCACAAGACAGGGATGGCTGCCGCGCTTGGCCCCGTTACGGCTAGAGGCGCTCGCTCGCTGCCCTGGCGCAATCAAAACGGCGTGCGTGATGCAGTGGAAACGGCCGCTGAGCCGGAGCGAGCGCAGAGGGCGTTAGCGGCTGGCTCCAGGGCTCGTCCCCCGCTGTAGCGTTCTGGCTGTAGCGCTCGACTGGGCTCGTCAACGGCTCCATGGCCTCTTCTGGAGGGACGGCGCTGGAGGCCACTGGGCGGCTTCGACGAGCGCGTACTGGTACTTGCGGCTGCGCCAATGCTGGTGGCCGTCTCAGCTGCAATGGCGGGTCTCTTGCGGTACCTGTACACCAGCCCTCCACCCGCCCGTGCTTCCACTTGTACCTGAACCTGTGCCTTGTCCCGTCGGCTGGCGTCTATTGGCCGAGATTTGACACCTGGGCCTGTTGCGAACTGATTCAACGCGAAGTTCCGAGTTTCGTCCTGTTCCTTGCCTTGCCTTGCCTTGCCTTGCCTTGTCCTGCCTTGCCTTGCCTTGCCTTGCCCCTCCTCACGATCGACACGCAGCAGCCAAGCAAGGCTCACGCTTGTTGTCGCCCTATATCTCGTCGCCCTCGCTCTTGTTTGCCCTCCTCTTTTGCTTCTGGCTGGGGTCTCTGCGTCCCTCCTGCTGACCCTAACTCGCCCACCCGGAGCGCCTTGTATCGATCCATTAGCCGCCCGTTGGCGCTCTGCTCGCCTCCGCACGACTTGGTTCCCCCCCCTTCGATCGGGTTGCCTCAATTCCTACCACAGCCCGCACGCTCCTGAAGCGACGACAACGACGCTGCGAGCGACAGCGGAACAACGGCCGTCTCGAGAACTGGTCCTCCATCGAAAGAGCGCAGCGGCCAAGGGACGGCGGACGAAAAAGGGACAGGCGTCAAATAGGGGACGTCATCCCGCGCCTGCGAGGGGGAGAATCGAGACAACGAAGCAGCACAGAGAGTGTCCCGCTGGCCACGGACGGCGGCGCCCACGATGATGAACTTTGAGGGAGGAACGGGCTACGCCGAGTCGGACGCCGACGATGAGTACGAGCATCACATGGGCGACCACTCGCCCGTGGGCGACTCCGAGACGTCCCCCATGGGCTCCGAGCTGTCGACGTCGGCCGAGCACACGCCCACCACGTACGGCCATCGCAGCAGCATGGACCGCCTGCCCGAGACCATCATCACCGAGTGGACGGCTGAGGAGTGCGCGGATTTCATCAGCGCCATCGGGCTGCCGCAGTATGCCGATACGTTTCTAGGTATGTATTTGACGGCGTGACGCGGCGGATTAATGACCAGGTTGCGGTTCCTCGTTTGTTTTTTGGCTGCCGTTCATGGAGCGCACATTGGCTGATCGGTGGATGGACGTGGCGGTACAGAAAATGACATTGTTGGAGAGGCCCTGGTTGCGTTGCTGCACGACGATCTCAAGAGCATGGGCATCGCCAGTGTGGGCCATCGTCTGACCATCCTCAAGAGCGTCTACGACGTCAAGAAAGCTCAAGACATTCCAATGGAGAGCGACCACTACCTACCATTGTGTAAGGCTCTGCATCCCCCACCCATGAGCAAGGAAAAATGAAACCGTTTGGGACTGACTTTGCTGGATTTGTGACAACACAGCCGCCGATGCCGAAGCCCAATACGCCACGGCAACGCTCAAGGACATTAGACATCTGGTGGAACAGCTTCGGTTGCGAGATGAGCGAATGAGCCTACTGGAGCAGGACCTGCGGCGGATGAACGAAGACTTCAAGCGCCTGCGGGAGGACATGCTGCCGGCGCTGCGGCTGGTCAAGGATGTTCAGCACCCGCTGCCAAATGTGTCCGGGCCGAGTCAACCATACGCATACGAGGCCACGCTGTCTCCGCCGGCGCCGACACCACCGGGAGCCCAGCCCGGCGATCGAGGAGTGAAGCGGCAATACTCCCAGCGGCGGATCCTGATCGGAGCGACGCCCAAGAGCAGCTCGCCGACGCAGGCGACGCACGACCAGCGCATCATGTCAGAGCAGACGCTCGACCCGTCCAGCGCAGCAGAGAGAGCCGTCATGTCGTCGTCGCATCTGGCTGCGATGAACGGAGGCAACCAGCATACCTCACCTTCGGGATACCCCTCGCCAATCATACCATCACCAACCTCCCCTCAAAACCACATGAGCGCAGCGACGCTCGGCTCTCGAACGTACAACTCGACGGCACCCTCCGTACGGACGACGTTTATCGAAGGAGACCTCGGCTACGGCTCGCGAGATAAGGCCGGGGCCGGAGGAACGATTCGACGCCGCGAGACGCCCGTACCCGAGACGCCCAGCTCCAAGGACTCTGTCGAAATCTTCAAGTCCTTCCGAGTGAGCATGGACGACCCCTGCTACAAGGTGCTGCCGGCTGCGCTTAAGAAGTATCAGATCAACGCACCTTGGGACCAGTACGCCCTGTACATTGTCTACGGCGACCAGGAGCGCTGCCTCGGCATGGACGAGAAGCCCCTGATTCTGTTTAAGCAGCTGGATAAGGAAGGCAAGAAGCCCATGTTTATGCTGCGGAAGACGAACAGCGCACAGGTGGACGGCGACATTCCCGGCATGAGCATGAATCCGGCCAGGGGAGCTGCGACGGGCTACGATCCGCCGGGAGGCATCATCTGAGCACGTTCGGTTGATGGGCGTTAGCCATTGCTGTCTCCGGACGACGCTGGCATGGGAGGGCGATTTGTTCTTTTACGAGCCGCGAGTAGGGCTGTCGAATCTGGACGGCTAGCGGTGTATACTTGGAAGAGGGCGCATTGGAGTTGGTAGGGAAAAAGGAAAGGAAAGAGTTTTGCCGACGACGAAGAACGAGACGGAGGCGACATTCCTGGTTGCTGCGTTCTGCGCTTTGTCGCAGCGCCAGAAGAAACTGCAGGCCGTCGCCAAGCGTCTGTACAAGATTGATGCATCGAAGCGAAAAGCGACCTGAACTTGCCATGGGAGTTATGGTGGACCGATATCAAGCTTTACCGACGGACAGTTTGGAACGAGGGGCGGGCCTTGCAGCACAATGAGCAAGGTGCCGAACCTGGGACGTGGTCTGACGATGAACAATGGGCTATTACGGAAGCTTGGGTCGATGATTCTCGAATGGGATCCTATTCTTCTGACCAGCTATGTGCAAGATGATGTCTCTTGGATATACCGGGCGGATGAGCACACACGGAGGAGGGAGGAAGAGGAACGGAAAGGGGGAAACAAACACGGCGGGTTCTTTGGTGTACGGCAATCTGGGCAAAAAATCACGGAGAGGGGAGGGGCTGTGTATTATCTTGTCTTGTCTTGTGTTTTTATCGCTGGTATGTTGATGCTTATTCGGGATGCATGTAGTATTAGGAGCGAGAACCATGTAATACTCTATTGAGTGTTTTTCTTCTTCATATGGTGGACTTGAGTGGTGACTGGTGATGTTCGAGTTGGCTTGGTGTTATTGGTCGAGGATGGGTCTGGGTTTGGGAATGGGGACGGAGCTCAAGTAGAAGAGAGCCTGTTCAAGTAACTGGTTCATGTATAACTATGATGCTTGGGTGAGATGCTGTTGATGGCAAAGCCAGTTTTGAGAATACTAAAGCTGTAGCGTGACGGATGCTTGCCAGGTGGGAAGTGCTCGAGACAATGATTCTTGGTGATGTTGTATGCCGGCTGCGTCTCTTAAGCCATAACATTGAAGCAAAGAAATCTACCAGCAACTACTTGGGAGAGGATTCTCAACCTATGAGGAATGGGATTCGTTGTTTCCGTGATTTTTTCGGGTGGCTTGAGGATGTCGGGTGGGAAGCTGACAGGGCGAACGAGGGTCAGATTTTTTTTGGGGGGGGGGGGGATGATGGCGAGGGTAATGGCGGGTTTTCTGTGTGCTTGCTCATCCATGATCTATTTGATGGATGAGCTTTCAGGCTAATTGGAGCTGGATTAGAGTTTCGATTGTAGCGGTTATGCCATGAGGGAGAGCTGGAGCTGGAGCTGGAGCTGGAGATGGAGGAAGATGGCGTTTTCACGGGTGGGAGGTGGATTGTGGGTGGAAGGGCGTGAATGGGGCCACACTGTTTTCAGAGGAACCCACCCACAGATGGTGTTGATGGACTGGAACGAACTTGGTAGGATACTTGTAGCCAGTCAGGAGGCTGATTTCTAAACCTTGAGCGTTGGGCAGGGTTGGTATGGATCAGATGGGATGTTTAGGTGGAAGAATTTGCGTCGTCAGTGAGAGGTGGTGGTTTACGGTACCCGAGGAGGATCTGCGTGTTATTGCCGTTGCCTTGCCTTGCCTTTAATGCTGCCTTGCGGTTTAGGTAGCGACATGCAATACGTTGTTAGGCTCCCGTCTATAGGTATGCGTCTACCTTTATTTGTGAAACGCGTATATCCGGTTGGGATGCTGGATTGAATGGGAATTTTGGGATTCCTTGAGTGCGGGCGCTAGGAGATGTGGTTTTCTGCATTGTTCGTGTTGGATGCTGATGGTGAACGTTTGCCTTGGGAGTAAGCCTGTTGGTGAGGTTGGGGTTTGTCAATGGTTAGAGTGATGTGTGGCTTGGATCAGATGGGCCATTCTTCCTCTTGTTCTATCACAATTTCATCTTCATATTCCATCACAATTTCGACCTCTGATGCCATGAATGCTCGCTTTGTAATTGCCTCTTAATAATCCAGCAGCCTGGTGACCGATTTCTTCAAAGAAGCAGGATCGTGATAGGTTCAAGAGACTGAAGCCGCGGCTCCCGCACCCGAGGGTTACATCGACGGCCGCGCGCCGAAGGGGAGACGCGGCTTCGGCTTCGGCTTTGGCAAGGCCCACACGGCGTATATTCCACTGATACGAAAGCTCTACTCAGCCAGTCAACTTGTGATCAGGCTAGCTAGGCTAGTACTGTATAGTGTAGCATTGAAGGTGTTGTATTTGCTGCCTGCGTGCATGCACCTTGATCGTCCCTTGGCCGCTTTGAGTCATCGCCGAGATGGGGACGTTCTTGGCCTCGCCGCGTCCAATGAATGGGAGCCGAGCCGGCGGGAACCCGATGTGCTGGTTAACCTTACATGTAATTTTTTTTGGTCATGGCACACATTGATGCAGTTGAGGTAGTGAAGAGGATTGGCTTTTCGTGTGCTTGGGGAGGCGTGACCGCGCGGAGCAAAGTTTGCGTGTGCTTATGCCGGGGCCTGGTGTTAGTCCTTACTTACTACCCGAATACTAGGTAAGATGCTACTGCTGTAAGGCTGTAGAGTCATCAGATGGCGGGTGAGTGACGGGATGGATGTCGTTGGGCTGGGGCTGGGGAAGGGCGTGTCATTTGTTTTCCTTTGGTTTATAAGGAGGAGTGGTTCTGTGCCTTGGATTTGGGGTTTTCTTCTGTTTTGGTTCTGTCTTTTTGTCTGCTCTTCATCTAGAACCTGGGCATCCCAACTTCTTGATTGTCGTTCAACTTTTGAAATACAATATAGCGTTACTTTGGTTTGATACAGGGCGTTTACCGAGACTTTGTATCTATTTGTACTGCCGATACTATCGAGTGACGAGAATGGAGGAGAGGATACCGTGATTAAACTGATCCAACATTTACCATCAAGGTATGGTTATGCAACTGGAGGATACCACCATGATTACCACAACGATGGACACAATGGCTCTCGCATCACCTTCCCTGGACACAGCTAACCATGCACGCAGATGGTCGTCCTACCACGCCTGGGCATCGAGCCCAACCCCGACTTCCCCAAGAACTCGCCTCCTCGTCCAAGTCCCATCCCAACTCCGACGCCCACTCCCACCGACATCATCTCCAGCATCACAAGCAGCAGCGCAACATCCCCTCCGACATCCTCCAGCACCACAGACAACGGAAGCAGCTTCATGCAGGTCGCCGAGGACGGCTCGAGCGGGGACAAGATCCTGCGCGGGTTCCTCGTCGGCATGGCGATTGGCATCCTGCTGAGCTTTGTCATGTGCTGCTGGCTGCCGTGCTTTCGAAAGGGACGGCGGACGAGGTTGCAGAGGAGGAATGATAATATTCGGAGGAGGCTGGTTGTTCTTGAGGATGAGGCGTGGGTGAATGAGAATTGGCCGAGGAGGAGGCCGTGGGAGGTTGGTGATGATGAGAGTGAGAGTCATGTTAGTCATGAGGGGTGATTGTTTGCGAGGGAGTTTCCTATTTTGGTTTTTTTTCTTCTTTTACTCTGTCTATTTTGTTTTGTTGGTGTCAACTGCAGGCGAATTGAGGATTGGACGATACAGGGGAGTTGTCAGGCGTTGGGAACGGGGACATTGGGATTTGCTTTGTCTGTCTTGGGATCGTTTTGGGAATATGAGGGCGTCAATAGTGACGGGCAATATGATGCTGGATGTTCGCAAATAGGACAAGACCAACTTTCAGCTGATTAACCAATCAACACTGAGGCTACCACACACCGAACTCGCAGTGATGTGCACACCGACTTGCAATTCGTGTGAAATGTCCAAGACTGGAGAGGATCCAACCTTGAGACGTTTTGACCAACTCGCTGATCTACGGAGTACAAGGCGGAACCGCACAGCCACCGTCTGGGGCCGGTGGGCCAGCAGTCGCGGCTGTGGCGCAGCAGTGGTGCCATGACGTTGGCAGCCGGTGCGTACGAGTAACGGCTCCATTGAATAAGCAGCTTCAACTTCAATCTCTTCAAGATGTCTGACATCTTGCAATACCTGATTTCCCTCGACTTGATCTTCCAACTGTATCGTCCTCATTCCAGACCATCATCTTCATTTTGAGCTCGTCGAGTCACCTCCAAAACAGGCACTACTGCAGGAGCCCGATCCTTCAGCCTCCGCGCATTGGATCGGCCTGGGCACGGCTTGCAGCCTCACTTGTTAGCCCTGCTTCTGTCCGACCCCTCTGGCCAAGGCTCGCGCGTCATGTTCAGCTGATGATCGTCGCGCCCTGAAGAGTCTCTTTGTTTCTTCGCATACTCTTCATTTCAGCACCTCAGCGTCTCACCTGCGCATTCGCAGCCATGCTCGACGACAGCTTCCCGACTTACCGCCTGCACTCGTCAGAAGATCCCCTGCAGACGGGCCTCTTCTACACCTACAACGGCTCGGACCCCGTCCGCGCCTACAACCTCCAGAGGCCGGCCCCGTCATCCTCGCCGAACCAGTATGCCGTCGCCCTGCTCGACGCCCACTACCCGTCCGTCATCTACGGCGAGGTCCTGGTGAAGCCCGAGTGGCAGCAGCCCACGCTGTCCGCCGCCGAGATCCGCAACCAAAGCGGCACACCACCAGCCCCCGTGCCCATCACGCCCGACTCCTTCTCCGTGCTGCTGTACAACCCCGACCAGAGCATCGCCGTCAAGCGCAACGCCGGCGGCTGGAACCGCGCCGACTCGTGGGGCTTCGAGATGCCCGAGCGCACCTTTAAGCTGCCCAGCGCCAGCAGGCTGGACCAGGAGCTGGGCAGCAACGACGTGTCGGACCTGTCGCCCAAGATCATGTTCCACTGGAAGCGCGACGGCCGCCTCAACCGGGACATGACGTGCTACATGTCCGGCAAGAGCGTGGGCGGCAAGAAGAGCAAGGAGCCGGACATTACCGTCGCCATGTATCGCAGCCAGAAGCACGGGGACGCGCTGTGCATATACGAGCCCAACATGGCGCGCGTAGAGGTCGAGGACCGAAAGGGGCTGGAGGTGGTGCTGCTGCTGAGTGCCGTCGTCGTCCGGGACTTGCATTTTGCGCCTCGGCAGGATCCCTTCAACACGTCTGGCACGGCAGCTGCGGGAATCCTGAATGGAAAGGGGAGAAGAGGGTCACGACCGCTGGGATCGTCGCCCAGCGACCCAACCCTTGTATCAGGAGCATTGGGGGACGCTCCGTCACCAGCACATGCACACACGCCTCCGTTGCGGCCATCCCCGGCGAGCAATGCCGCGAAGCAGGCTGAAATCGACGCCGAGACGCGCAGGCTGCAGGCGATGGTGGCCGAGGAGGAGCGGCAGCGCCGCGCGCGGCTCGCTCGAGAGGAGGAGGAGAGGACGCGCAGGATGCTCCGGCAGGAGGAAGAAGCTCGGCGGCGGCGGAAGCAGGCCGAGGTTGATGCCGAGACGGAGCGACTGCGCCGCGAGTACGGCGTTGCGGCCCCGCCAGTACAGCCGCCTCTTCCACCTTCACACCGGCCTGCTGGGACGGCGGCCATGTCTGGAGCGTTGAGCGGCGGCAGCTGGTATGGCCCGCCGGTCGTGAGCAATCTCCAGCCTCCTCCTGCGCCTCCGCCGCGGCCAAGCAGCGTAGGGCCGCAGGCGTCCGGGGCGCAGCAGGGCGGACGCCACAAGCCGGGCCCCTATTCGGGGCTGGCGGGGGCGCGAGCCAGTGCGCTGAATCTCTTTGGGGGAGGCAAGACGGAGGAAGAGAAGAGGAAGAAGATGAAGAAGAAGCAGAGCGTGTTTTTCTAGCATGGGCGTTTATAAACATGGGGCATAGATGGCATTGCATATGGTTGGCTTATGATTTATGATGTCTTTCAACTGAGCTATTCATGGCACTTATTTTATTAGGATCACTTGATGGGAAAGTTTCACTCGGATCCGACTTGATCATGTTGACTGCAATAAATGCAAAGAGTCTCAAAGGAATTGTTGTATTATTGAAGGTGTTCCGATGCCTATGTCGAACCCTCCTCTCCGTCGCCTCTTTTGTGTATTTCTTGTCTAACTCGAATCAAATGGGTATATGTGTAATACTCATGATGTAAAACTTTTTGTGCTCCCAGCCCGAAAAAACAATATCCTCGCCCGAAATTCAGTAAAGCAAAGCAGATAACTTTTTTGGTGGTCGTCGTCGTCGTCGTGAAAGTTTTGCTTCAATGAATGAACAAAGTTGGTGATTTTGTTTTGCGGTCTTGGTGTTGTAACCCCATTATACCTGATGGACAGGCTTCTCCCGTCGCCACGCCCCCTTTTCTCGCGCGCTCAGGAACACGAAAACTCCAGAAGAAGTAGGAAGAAGAAGAAGAAGCAGAAGGAGATGGAACATTGTCGTAAAAAAAAAAAAAAGTGTGAAAAAGTTCTTTAGACAACGTTCATGGGCAGCTTCATGCCAGCGCCGCAGTTGGCAGCCTTGACGGCGGGCGTTGACGTTGACGTTGACGTTGAGGCCCGGGGAATGGACCACCAGTGGCGCTTTTTGTTGTTGTTGTTGTTGCTGCTGGACTTGTGCTGCTTCTTGTGGTTGTCCTTGTCCTCGGTGGAGGCGATGGAGTTTGCGGCGGTCGAGTTGCGGCGGGAGGTGGACGGGGTTGTGGCCGTTGAGGGGGAGAGGATGAGGTCGTGGGAGATGCCGTTGCTGAGGGCGGCGCGGAAGTGGACGAGGTCGCCGACGAGCATTTTGTATGTGATTTATTGGGGGGGAGTGTGTGTGTGTGTGTGTGTAAGTGGTGAGGGTAGCTTTGGAAGCTTTGTGTTGTTTGATGGAGTTTGATGTAGTTGAGAGTTGTAAATGCAGATGTAGTAGAGTAGTTGTTGCTTGTAGTTGTAGCTGTGTTGATCTTTATAGATGCTGATGCTGATGATGGAATCGTCTTCAACTACGTCCGATGCCCCTCTTCTTATATATAACTTGCAACATGCCTCCATTAAGGTACGTACATTTACACGCTTTTTTTTTGTTTTCACGATGCCGTCGATTTCCATACCCCTTGACGAAGAGACTGATTTTTCTTGTCCATGTGTTTTTTCCCCCTATGATGACCTGCAGACGGAGGATCCGATTTTCTCAAGGCCCGGCTGTTGTGGTTCTGCTCTGCCGGATCCACATCCCGATCGTAGCCAGGGGGGTGTGGAGAGGAAAGGAGCTGTCCCTTTTTGGAAGCATTGCTCATTATGACATGACATGACATGGGAAGAAGGAAGTGTGTGTTGCAAGTGTAACAGCCTATTGGGCATCGTTGAAAAATGCTGTCTTGTACAATAGAAAGTGGATAGAAGTGGGCTTTTCAGCAGGGGTGGCTCAGCTGGGGCTGGGCTTGGGCGCTTCGGCAATGACTCAGCAAGGGGGGATGGAACAGGGGACAGGGAAGAGTTTTTCTTTTTTTTCTTTGGGCTTCTTTTTTGTTTTTTGCTGGTGTGTGTGTGTGTGTGTGTGAGGGAGTGGTTCCTGAGTTTGCCTTGTTTTCAGGGACGCGGTAAGATGCGGGTTAAGGATTGTCTCGGGCCGAAGTGACAGGGGGGGTTGCTTCGTTTTTTTTCTTTTTTTGGTTGCTCATGAGCTGTTGAAGGGACTGATGACTGATGAAGTGACTGATGCTTGATGGAGCTTTGAATACGTGTTCTTGGAGTCATTTCTGCGTGTGACGGGCATGCGACTTGTCTATTGATCATTCTTCATACTTTGACTCATTGGCCGTCATGTAAGCTGTAAGCTGCAGATACCTACTTACAAGTCATCACAACTCCATCTCTAGGAAGAACAGCAGCGACAAAGCCGAAGCCGAACCGTAACATTGAATCAAAGAATCTCGGCGACCCTGCCAGCAGCTTCCACAGCCAATGCCTCGCACACGCCTTTCGCCGACGGCCCGTCCGGCCGATGAAACCCTTTTGTGACATGGCTGCTGCACCTTGCATGGCCTTTTTCAGAGCTACTAACTGACGGGTACCCATTGCCAAGTTTTCTCTTTAGTACACGTATTCTTGCTAGCATCGTGACTTAAGCCCTATGGAGTTCTTCAACGCTTCAGGCCGGAATTGGTATCCATCGAGGTTGCAAGGTAAGGGGCCAAAGTATTGGACCGGGTGAGGCGAGGCCAGCCCGACGACCCGCACCTCGAAGAGCCGGGATCCGTGAAATCCTGCAGCAACACCAAACAGAAAACACAATTCAGGAACCCACTTGTTTTTTTAGGTAACGCCCCCCCCCGTGATGGGAGCCATTGGGGCGGGAAGAGGCTGAGCTGGTCTTGATGCAACTTGTGGCGCCCGTCGTTCGTTTTTGCTCGGGCTCGTGGCGAGATTCAAGGGAGTTACTGGGTTGTGTAAGTGGTTCCTTTGCGTAATGATTACTCCCCTAATACTACCGAGTACACAGAAAGTAGTAATAGTTGTTTGAGGCAGGATCATGGATTCTTGATGAAAATTTGCCCGTGAATGTGACAGTTTGGCCCCGCCCTTGGAGTTTGTACGAGTACCTGATGTGGAAGACTGAGGAGGAATACACACGTATTCCCGTGCTTCGTGTAAGTGGACTTTGATCACGTTGCTTGGAAGTTGAAATGAACGTGGCTCCCTTCGGCAAGGCCCCCCCCCGGCCTTGATTTTACACTGCACGTTTCCCTTCAATTCGAACCCTTCAATGACTTCCTTCCAGCACGTGCATCTTCCTCTCGTCAAATTTGGCCTTACTAGTAATATACAAAAGCTACAGAAGGTGAAGCCCATGACAAACATGTGGATACCTCACGATGTCTTTTCCTCGAAAGAAAAAAAAAAATTTGCCTTGTTCAGGAGAGAGAGAGAGAAGAAAGTGGGAAGTGGATGCGGACGGCGGGAATGGGTGGGAATAGGGGGGCGTTTTCTTTTACGTGGGACCTTCTTTTTTTTCGAAACGACGTAGCGAAAACGTAGTTGGATCGGGTGATGGCGAACTGGAACACATGATTTGAACTTCTTTTTTTTTTTTTTTTTTTTGCTCTCCTTTGATTGATTGAGAGTAAAAATAGATTTGCTTCTTCCGCGGATAGCCGTCTTCTTGGGTTTTGGTATGGGTTGCGAACCTTGATTGTATCCTTACTTTGCTTTGACGTGGAGGGTTGCTTCTGTAGGCTCCATCTCGTGATGGGCTTCGGCTGGGGTCGATGGATGGCAAATCGATGCTTGAAATGCATCAACGCTGGAGTACATTGCACTGAAAAATGTCTGCTCTAGGCGTGTGCCGTTGCCTTCTCAAGACTGCCTTCCCCCCTTTTTACCCTCCACGACTGGATACTGTCTGCCAGAACCTTGACCATTGCCCTGCTTCATCATTCCAATGTCGGCACCACGTCTGGTCCCCCCAATCAAAACACATTGCTCTATTCCAGACCTAACACTTCATATCCCTGCTTTATAATGCCCTCATCCAAAGTCTTTTCGTAACAGATGGTCCAGAGCGGCCACACGCTCAAGTCCTCATACAAACCAATGCTCATCTCCGAGTGGAATCCAGCACCCCCAAACACCGCCCGCTAACATCAGCTCATGCCTTCTGGCTTCTCAAACCCTCCCCTGGCTCTTCGGCAGGAATGCACAAAGCATCCTGTAATCAACCAGACCGACCCAGACTCCGGAATATTCCTTCTCTAGAATTCTCGCATCAGCGCTGCAGTGACAAGCCCTTGTCTTGATAGTTTGCCTCCCACGCCCCCCCTCCAAAGGCTTCTTCGATGTTGTAAATCGGGTTCTGCAGGGGACGCCGCGAGCTATGGAGCTAGGTCTGGACGGACGGAGCATCTCATCGTAGTGTTGCTCGTGTCTCCGTGTCCCATGCTCTATAGCAACGCAGCTCAGTCTTGGTGATGGGTACCTTGTAAATGTCGACGCGCAACTTGGCCCTCAATTTCTCCAGCAGGTCTTTCCACGCCAGCCAATTTCGCAGCTGGGAGGAGCAGGGGGAAAAAGACTCAACGGGTTACAGTGACGGGCAGTAGATGGCGTAAAAAAAGCTCATACACAAAAGAGGCCTGGCATAGGGCAGTGTACTGCTAGCCTCCGAGGTGTCCCCTGCAGGTCTCAGTTCCGTCAGGAGAAAAGCTTTCGAGCAAGCTTTCTAAAGAACATGCGACCGCATTGTTGAAGCATTGGGAGTAGACACCAAACCTGGCGTTTTGCGCGCCCAAACCCCAAGGTCGATACCGCGGCGTGGAGGCCAATAACCTCGGAGCCCTCGCCAGCTGCCGCCGGGGGCGTTATGGCGAAGGACATGTCGCTGGGGATGGCCGTGGGTGCTGCCTCCGGCTCCGGCTCCGGCTTGGTTTCTTCGTCCTGGGCAGCTAACGTCGGTAGGCAGCAGTCGGCTGGAGACGTGACGCGGTGGTTCGCGCTCTTCTCGAGGCGCTGGAGATTTTCCAAAACCCCCCCGTTTCATCGAGCACGTCGCTGAGGACCGGTCGAGAACGGCTTATGCTCTCTAACCCTTCCATTTCTCGAAATCCGGAATCGGAGGCGAACGCGGGACCTGACTTTGTGTCAGCCATGCAGTTGTGAAGGCTCCAGAGACTCCAGCCATCCTTCCACAGTCGTTGACATTGTAGTGTTTGCGTAGTGTCGTGAGACTGGCTGGAACAAAAGCTTCCACCAATGCATTCGCAGATCTGATGAGCGCCGATGAGGAGCGAGACACGTCCCTAGAGGCGTCAGTACCACACCGGCCATCGAGCGCCATACCTGCTGCTCTATTGGCGCAAACCTCCTATTCCGCCCAGCTCAAGTCGAACCATTTCACACAAAGGCGCAGAGATGCTCATCGTAAAAGCGTAAAAACGGCCTTTGACATGCATCTAGGCTCTCAAGTCATACCATACACAGTAGCCGGCTGCCCCAAAACGCCGCTCATGCAACGCCCTTCCACCCTCCTCTTGATCGTCAAGTCACATCCTTGTATTCCAACCAGCTTAACCCCTCACGTACCTCCTTCGAACAAAAGACACATGCAGACTCTATCTCGCTTGATATATGTTCTTTTTCTGGGGGGTTTTTTTTTCTTCCGTTTGCCATTTTGGCAGGGTTCATATTCAGTTAGTTTCCTCGTCAACCTTTTCGAGCCGCAGGTCGTTGACGAGCATATATCGGCTAAAGCCCAGCCACAGGTATCGAAACCAGACCATCTGGCTCTTGTGCGCCGTCGTCATGGCGCGCCAGGCGGTGCCCAGCTTGGGCTCGGAGCCAAACAGGTTGTTGGTGTAGACGAGCCTCTCGGGGTGCTCGGGGTCCTCTCCGCGCGAGAACAAGGTCGAGGCGATGGTGGTGAAGAGGTCGAAGCCGCCCGAGTACTTGCGCATCAGGCCGACGGTGCCCAGCGTGTAGACGTCGACGGGGCTCTTCCACTCGGGCTTGCCCTCAGTCAGGGCCCTGGCGAAGCCGCGCGCGCCGTGGTAGAGGGAGATGTGGTTGGGGTGGGACGAGACGCCGCGGCCGTCAAACGTGATGAGGGCGTCAATGTTGGCCGTGGGCTCGGAGGCGTTTTCGGCCCGCTGGCGCGCGAGCTGCGGCGCAAAGGCCTTGGTGAGGAGGTTGGCGATCTTGGTCTCGTCCCAGTGCGTCGTCATCGAGTCGGGGAAGTCCTTGCTGCAGGCGACTGTGTTAGTGGCCCCTCAACCAGGGATGCGCCGTTGGTCAGGCACTCACGGGTTGTCCACGACAAAGACGTCGGACTCGTCTCGCAGGCCCAGCGCCAGGCCGCTCTGGACGAGCTCCTTCTTTCTGATTTCGCCGAGGCCTTCCGAGTTCCCTAGAGGCATGCCGTGTCAGTCACTGCTCTGCTCTTGTTCCTCGGCATCCGCCCAACGGGGCGAAAGAAAACACCGCCGCCCATCACACTCAAAATTATAGTGGCAGACCGGCGGTGTTTTCTTTCGCCCCCTTGGCCGCCATACCTGAGCTCAGACAGAGAATCTTGACGTGGTTTCCCGTCTCGGGCCGCGCCAGCGCCAGCACCGTGGGCGCAAAGAACATGGCCTCGTCGTCCGGGTGCGCAATCAGCAGGCACACGCGCTTCTCCAGCAGCTCGGGGAAGCGGTTGCGCACGGCGCCGGCGGTGCACATGTAGAGCGCGGGCACGACGGCGACGAGGGACGCCGTCAGCACCAGCAGCGACCTGGAGCTGAGGCCCAGTCGGAACGGCAGGTCGAAGGGCAGACTGAGGGAGGTGGGCATGGCGGCGGGAGTGTCGACGAGGCTGCGGGACGAAGCGAGCCTCGGCTGTGATGGTGGATGGTCTGCGGGTTGCTTCGGGTCGGTTGCTGCTCGTGGTTGAGGCTTGAGATGCGTGATATGCTTGGTGTTGGATCTCGTTACTCGTTGCTTCGTGTTCGCGCGTGTGTGTTTATGGTGGTGATGCGACTGGTGGGATGTTTTTGTTGGGGGATAAAGCGGGTTGCCGGCCGAGTCCTAAAGTGCGTGCGTGCCTTTTCTGCGGGAAATCAACCGGCGGCATCAAGTGGGGGAGCTTCTCTGTCAGTGAGTGAGGGAGTGAGAGCATGTGTAAACAGAAACGGCCCGCAGCCAGAGCTGCAGCAATGGAGCCAGACGGCGCTCAAGGGCCGATGAGCGGCAATTGGCCCGAGGATGGAGAGGGTGAAACATTGGATGGACGCCGGAGGGGGTCGCGGACGAGGTGCTGCTGCAAGGGACGATGGAGGCATCACGGGGACATGATGCGGTGAGGGACGATGAGAGTGAGCTGGTTGACTTGATATATACTCATAGTTTAGATAGTTCATATAGTTACCTATATTCAGTGAAAGAGCTGTTGTATATATCCTTCATATCGCAAGCATAAAACATCAACCTCGTCTGCGTAGCCTCTGACATCGTCCAGGCTTCTCAATGTCTCACTAACCGCTAGAGGGCACCTGTAGCGCCACCCCCAGGGGCAGTCCGCCCTGGAGCATTATCGATAAGGCACCCGCGGAGTCCCGCTATGGCTGCTGATTGGCTGCCCGTCTGTCCTCGGCTGATCTGGTCTGATGTCATTTGCCGATTGGCTCACGAGACACGTGTGTGGAATGTCGAAGCTCAACATCAGATTACTCTCACCACATCGAATCTACGACTTTTCGAGTACTCAATCAAACTACATCAGAAGTCGACAGAGATTGAGACAAGGGAAATGGCCAAAAACCGCAAGGATCCAACAAAAATCAAGCTCCGCCAGCCCGACCGCTCCCCGCCCACCGAAAAGACGCTGCTGGACATTGCCCAGGAGCGATCGCTCTTTGACCAGGCCGCCAAGCGAGAACAGGAGCTTGCAGGGAAAACCGGCGACGAAGACGATGATGATGGGAAGTTGTCGCCTGGCGCGGAGCGGTTCCTGGATGCGCTGCTGTGGACGACGACGCTGGCGATTTTGCACTCTACGTTTGACGTCTTGGTGATGAATCAGTATGGGACGGTGATTAAATGGGACAAGGTCGTTGCGAATGCGGGCAGGGCGTGGTGCGGTAAGCTCACCTTCTCGACTCTACACAATTGAGCAACATTACATGATTTACAAACGAATTGATGGCTAATGTGGTATATATTGGGAAACAAACAGCCTTCTTCTTCCTCTTCTACGTCCTCCACCCCCACGAAGCCAACCAGACGCTCCTCCCCGGCCTCCCGCAACGCTTCCAGAAGCCCCTCCGCCAGCTGCTCTTCTTCGCCATGAGCTGCGCGGCCGGCTGCGCCCTCGTGTACATTACCAACTCAAAGGGGTACCTGTATAACATGAAGAGGGCGCCGCCGCTGGGGTGCTTGTGGGTGTGGGCTGTGGTTGAGCTGGACTTGTTGTGGGCGGTGCCGAGTTTGCTTGTGACGGGGGTGTATTTGTGGGTGAATGGGTTTTCGATCAAATGATGGGCGTGTGTGCACATGTGCAGTAGATGAAGAGAAGGAGGAGGAAAAAGCATTGCGATTTGTGTTGCGTGACTGATAGATACTCTGGCTCTCACGAAGCTCCGGCCTCTTCGGCATGCCACCCGCATTCTTTCCATGAGATCGCCTTATCGTGCCGAATATCGGCCACCTGCGGAATGCAACCTCAGGCTGCAAATTCCGACTTCAGCGTTGTCCTTCCGCAGTTCCGAGGTACGATACCGTCGAGTCGTTTCATGGGACGCGCTCCCGTGGCAGAGGAGACCATTCCGGGGCGCCTCTTGGAGCCAACATGACTTTAATGTGCTCGATGACGCCGAATGTGGATGTCACTACGCGAAATCAAGGAAATTGTCACGACGAATTGATGGGTGCTCTGATACCGAGTCGTAGTGAGATCTGGGATGACTATAGAGTGGGAAGGTGTGTCCGTCCGGAATGCGGGAGGATCTTTGCTCGTGGTGGATTCTTATCAAACGAGTAACTAATTGAATTATACCACCGTAGAAACAGAACAACTTTGCAAGTATCGATAAGGCGTTTCGTCAATATTATGTGGATATCCTAAACCCGCGTTTGAAAAAAACCACGCCATACATTGCACATCTCAAAATCCCCATGTCTCATCCCCTCCCCCATGGTCCATCGTCACACCTAAATAGGTAGCGAAATCAAGCAACATGACAAATAACTCGAGTAGGAGGGTAAAATGAAATAGACAGACCTTCGTCCGTCATACCGTCTTTCATACCAGGTTACGCTATGCAATCATCTTGTAAAGAAACATGGAAATCGCACGCTTCCTTCCCATGACACTATACATCAGCGTCCACCTCTTTTGCCAAGAAGAAAAAGCCCGTCTTATGCAGATAGATGAGAAAACTCGAGGTCTTGATATAGCACAAGGATTAAAGAGAAAGAGAAATTATGCCTGCTCCCTAACTCGAACCACAAACTGCCAGAAAATTAAGGAGACAGAAACAGCAAAAATCATCATCGCATTTGTCTGCTTGGCTGCTCCGCGAACCGGATGCCTCTTCTCGCGGGAGGCACTCGCGGCGTGCCCTCGTCGTCCGAGTCGCTGTCCTCGGCGGCAGTCGGGCCGCCCACGCCCAGGGCCGCCTCTCGCCTCCTTCGCTCGGCTGGCGTCTCGCCCGTGGAGAGGCTGGCATCATCGAGCCTCTGACGGACGTCGACTGCGCTGCTACTGCGCTCAGTTTCGCTTCGCTGGCCTCCCAGCGCGGCGAGGCGACGGTTTCGCTCCACGGCGGTCTCACCATCCAGCTCGGAAGGCTGGACAGAGGCATTTACGCCGCTGCCATCTCGGGCCCGGGGCGCATCAGCCTGCCGCCGGGGGGAGACGGACTCGGAGTCTCGGTAGCTGCCGCGGGGAGCGGGTGAGACCGACGTGGACGCCGACGTGGACGCCGACGTGGAGGCAGGGCCGGAGCTGGATTCGGGCTCGATGGTAATCTCGGGTATGTTGAGCGGGCGGCTCGTGCCCTGAACCTGGAGATCTTGCCGGGCCAAGTCCTTGAGCGCGGTGGAGGCGGAAGAGCGGTCCACAACCTCCTTGCGCGTGCTCGCGTCAAGCTTCTGCACCTCGCGGATAAAGTCCTCCTTGGTCATGCGTCGGCCCACGCCTCCAATCGTGAAGCGAATCTTTCGATCATCGTCGGAGTCGTCTTGGTGAGCCACGCCCTTCTTGCCACCGAAGCCGCTAGTCCAGCCGGGCTTGAACACCGGCCTGGAAGATGAAGCGGCTGCGCCAGCAGCAGAGGATTCGCCCGCCCTGCCTTCTTCCATGGCCGCTGGCGGGGACTTTTCGGGGTGCCGTGCAAGGGCGCCGAGACCCAGGTACTTGAGACTGTTGTTGATCCGGGTGCCCTCCTGGCCGGCGGGCTTCTGCGGAGGCAGCTCGTATGTCTTGACGACTTCGCCGTCCTCGTCCTCGACAATGATCTGTCGTAGCAAGTTAGAAGGCAAATTCCAGATACCTCGTGAGAGGAGAGAGGAAAGAAACATACCGCATTGCCGAACTGGTAAGCTCGGGCTGGTTCATGTCGTCGACCGGTTTTATCCTTTCCTTTCCGCTTCTCCAATTCGGAGCTGTACACGTCCCCCACTTTACGGCGGATGTTGTTCACAGACCAACGGAACTTTTCTGCCTCAGACTTGGATCTCTGCCCAGTGGGCACGAGTGATGGTCGTTTTGGCACCTCCTCATTCCTCCCTCCTCCTTCGACCTCGTTTTGTGTTGATCGAGCGTCAAGAACATCGCCCTCGTCATCTTCAAGCACTAGGTGCTCGCCTTCCTCATACACATTGACGTGTGGTGGTGCTGGAGGGCTCTGACTCTCATCGGCTCGTCCGCGACGACCGCGAGGCTCTTCGACATCGGCCGGCTTCTCCAAGTCAACCTCAGTAGGGCTCTCTCCAGACCGGGTAGAACCGATGACCTCCGGCTCGGGGGGCGTCTCCTTTTCGGGTGGTGGCGAAGCTGGTGCTGACCGGTTAGGGAAGATGGCCGATTGACTGATGGGGCCTCCAGGCCCAATGCCGTCGTCCCACTTCCTGTGCTTCCTCTTCTTGGCCACCAATGACGACGGACGACTGCCCGAACGGCCGTTACCGTCCTCTTCTCGCTGGCGACGGAGAAACTGCGCAGGTGGGGGAATGGTGCCGGGGGGGAACTCGGGCGCCTTGTAGTCGTCAAAGGACGTCTCCGACATCGTCCGGGCCTGGGATCTGGACTGGGACGAGATCCTGGGCAGCCTGTTCATCCATGACGGTCCGTCCTCGGGCGCGGCGGTGTAGGACATGGTAAGGGTCAGGGTGTTGATGCGCTTGCCGAGCGTGAAGACGGCAACCGATGAGCCGTGGACCAGGATGGACGAGATGACCAGGAACGTGACAATGGGCCATACGAGGTAGATGAGGTTGTAGTGAGGCGTGCCCTCGGGCGGCAGTTCCGATAGCGGCACGGGCTCGTCGTGCTCCAGCTCGGCACGCGCGAGAATGGCGACGAAGATGGCGCCGACGCCAATGGGGCCAAAGTGGCCTGCGAACAGGGCCTCGCGCCAGTTTTTGATATCCGGTATGAGCGGCTTGAGCAGCATCATGACGGGGATGCGGCGGAAGAGGATGACGAAGATGGCGATGACGACGAGGCGCCAGACCTCCATGCCCAGGAAGCCGTTGTTGTACTGCTCCCAGGGGATGATGGTTCCAAAAAACACAAAATAGGCCAAGTTGAGAAGCAGATCGATCACGTTGGAAACGTGCGACTCCTCCGTCTTTTCGCCGAACCAGCCGTCGTTAGAGAAGCCGACTCCGGCAGCAAAGCCCACGAGGAGATCGTCGACGCCGAGGATACTACCCGAACCGGCGCAGAAGAGTGAGAGGGCAAAGTAGAAGACGAGGAAGCTCTCGCGATCAATCAGCTCGTGTTCCTCGGCGTAGCGGATGCCGCGGCGCGCAATGTAGCCGATCATGAAGCCGTAGAAGGCGCCAAAGATGCACTCGTAGAGGATCACGTAGACGACGAAGTGGAAGCTGACCTCGCCGGCGCTGCGGTTGTACTGTATCAGGAACAGCGAGAGGTAGATGAAGGGAAAGGCCATGCCGTCGTTGCAGCCGGACTCGGCGGACAGCAGGTCTCGCAAGTGCTTGGGCACGCGCTTGGCGAACTTGCCCTTGCCGACAACGGACGAGGCCAGGACGGGATCGGTGGCGGTGACGCAGGCGGCGACGACGAGCGAATCGAGCCAGCTCAGCGGCGGGATCATCCACCAGACGAAGAGGCTGACGATCAGCCAGCCAAAGGCCATGACGGGCACCAGCAAAAAGACGACGGAGCGCCAGTGCCTCTCCATGTAGAACTTGGGCAATTCGACGCCGACGGCGAAGCACTGGACGACGAGGACGATGCGCGAGAACTCGACGGTGACGATGTCGGCGCTGCCCCAGGACCGGGGATCGATCAGGTTGGCCGCATGAGGCCCGAAGATGACGCCGCAGATGGTGGCAACGGTAGCCTCGCCAATGTACATGCGCTCCTTGATGACGGACGAGCACAGCATGAAGAGCGAGGTGAAGCCGCCGAGGATGATGTAGACCAAGTGCGGCTTGGTGATGTCGAGGTTGTCCCACGCCATGGCGGGCGGTGGTTTCGGTTCGCGGCTTCGCGACGAGGCGGACGTACGGTCTCTCGTCTCTGTATCTTTTCAATCGGTTGATTTGTGTGTCTTTTGGATGAAAAGCCCCCCTTCTCGTTGTTGAGACTCCTTCTCCTTTTCTCTCTTCCTCCTCCTCCTCTTTTCCTCCCGGTCGTCCTTGGTGTCGTTTCTGCCCAACAGATTATGCCCGTGTCGCAATACCGGCCTGATATTCTTGGCCCTGTTCCTTTACCTTGTCCTCTCTTTTCTTTTTTTGTCGCCCTTTATTCTTAGCTTCGTTTCAAGATGCGAACCTGGTCCTGCTGGCCCAAGGCGCGGATTGAGGCTCCGACGGAAGCTGGAGCTGGGAGAAGCAGCGGCCTACGGGCTGGCACTGCACTCTTGTTGTGACTCCCCAGTCAATGGTGGCCGAGCGAGGAGTACTGTGATGGCGAGACATGCAGGAGAGCAAAATCGAGGATGGGGAGAGGAGAAGAAAGCAAGGTAAACCCGGTGAAGGGTGACAAGACAGGACAGGAATGACGGAAGAAGTGGGTTCGCACGTGGAAATGAGGCCAGGACGAAGTTCTGATAAGGATTCAGTTGGACCTGGATCGAAGTGCCGCTAAGCCACAGCCAAAGCGAGTCCGAATTCCGGGGCAAAGGGCTTGGAAGCAGCAGAGAGGCAGCAACAGATGGAAGGACGGGGTGGAGAGTTGGAAGCAAGAGTTGCTGGGCGCCAGGCTGCGAGTGCGAGTGTTGAGTGTGCGTGTATGCGTATGCGTTGTGTGCGTGTTTGGTGGTCACCCACTCGTATTCTGTGTCGTCACTCGATCGGACTGGTCGGTTCCGTGGCGAAGCCGCCGATGGGCCCGGCACAAGTTCGTGGCGCGGCGCAGGATGGGGGGGAAACGCTCCGAAGGCTGGACGCTATCTGATGAGATGGATTATCGCGGCTGAGTGCCGTTGAATGGCTGTGCTGTATCGATGTCAAACTCGCTTCACCAGTCGTGATTCGATGTCGTGCGCTTTGTCTCTCCAATTGACAGCTTTGAACCTTGAGATCTGACGCGAGTCTCTCTCAATCCTGACATCGAGCATCACTATTTCCCTCGCCTCTCTTGTCTCCGTTCCGTCGCCAAGCTCCGTGCCCAGGAAAAAAGAAACGAAGGAAAAAGTTCGACCAAGAATGATGCCACACTCTCAACGTCAAACCAACCAACGCGGCCGCCAAGCAACTACCGCTGCAAGGCCCCCCCCCCCCCCGGCCCAGCGCTGATGCACAGCGCCAGTGCGGGCCCTTCAGGGCGTTTGGGCGTGGGGATTTTGCGGGCTGGGGCACCACCTCGCCTAGCGGGCAGCAGCTGGCGGCCACTAGAAGCCCTGAGGCGACTGCTGGCGGAGAGCCTTGGACCGATTCTGCCGCTCCAAAGGCGGTGTTGGCTGTAGCTCGTGATTTTAGCAGCGTCTTGGCCGGACTGGCGATGCCGTCTCTTTTCTTCCCCTTTCCGTCATCTTCTGCCATCTTATGCTATGCTCTGCTTTGTTTTTGTCTCGCCCTCCAGCTGCTTTCAATCACAACAGAGCCTCGAATGGAATTTGGCGTTCCGGTTTGCCGGAACCGTCGTCGAATGCAATTGATTCCGTTCCACGACTCTCCCTTTTCTTCCCTTGCCTTGTCTCACCCGCCTCGTGACGACTCAGATCCGTCCACTGCAGGCAAGCCGCCGAGACGAGACACCGACCAGGCCCGGTCTCGGCACGCTCTTCCTTGGCAGCACGGCGCCTCGTCTTCCTTTTTCCTCGTCCTCGTCTTCGGCCTATTGTTTGCTATTTTTATGACACCCTTGATTCGTCTTTTGTTCCTGCCTTTTCCTTTCGGTGGGGGCTGAACCTGTGTCTCCGTCACTCGAACTCCCGAACCTCACGTTTGGTGCGTGTCGTTGCCCGTCTTCCGCCAGCCAATTCTCCGTCTCTCCTGTGATTCGCTCCGACATGCTCCGTGAACACCATATCCTGGCGTTTTTCGGCACCGGGCATTGGTGAGATTTGCAGCTACGGAGACGGAGCCAAGGAGCTGTGTCCCCAACCGGCCCCCTTTTCCCTTTTCTTTCATCCTCCGTCCCTTTATTTATGCTTATCTTTCTCGGCCGCTTCCTAGCCAACTAGCAAACGCCTGGGATGAAGCCTCATCTAGATTGCTGACAACCTGCGTTAGCCCCCAACGCCAAACCCGGCCTTACCCGGGATTCTCGAGTAGTCTGTCGGGTGCTTTTCACTTGTGACATTCTCGTTGTTTATTGACTTGGCATCATTTCCTGGAAACCAATGGGAGCTGACCATCGGCCACTCGGGAACTTTCTCTACACGCAGTCTTGATGGACGAGCGACAGGACTGATCTGTCTTGGTTTTTGCTCGCTTCCCCGCGTTTGGTGATGCATCATGTGAGATGCCATAGGCGGAGCTGCTCCACGCAACAAAAGACTCGTCTGAAGATCTCTGGTGCCGATCATGGAACATCATCTGTTCAATCAGGCTTTGCAGGCGTTGATGCTGATTTCCAGCAGTCGCCAATAGGTCAGTGTCTGAACACTCGCTGACATTGCACATCAAGTATGCACATACTTCGTAGGGGTCACCTCCACGCATGCGCGCGGCTTGTGTAGCGACGTCAAAGGCCGGCGAGATCTACAATTGGCTCTTGTCGCGTGTACTCGGCGCTGTCCAACAACCGCTCATGTCACCTCTGCGGGTCATGGACTATTATATATGGTTCTGCACGAAGTCACGCGAGCACACGCATCCAAAGGAAGTTGATGAAATGCCCGTTTGCCCTTCATCGTGTTCTACTGCCTTCTGTCCATGGCCCAGATGTCGACCTGTCAGCGGCAGTAGTAGGGTTGGGCACTACCACCCTATTGCATGCCGTCCACGTTCAACAACACAGATGTGTAACCCATTTCAGAATGCAGCTGTGAGACTATCCAGAATATTTCTTCGCCGAGAGATTGTGTACGCATGTGGTACCCAAGTTTCTTCACCACGAAAAGCCTGTTGGAGAGGAGTGTATCACGAGCCACACAACCTTGATGTAGGTCGCCAAAGCCCTTGGGAGCCGCATCTGCATGTATGTATGCAACCAACCCATTTCGAGGATGGAAGCCGGCGGTACGACTTCTGGAATCATGCGTTTTAGCTGTACGTCCACGTTTGCGTTCGGCGCCGCCCCTTGCTATGCTTATTCCGACGTCGATGCTACATGCGACGTGGGACAGCTGCGTCTCATACGGGGTGTATATAGGTAAGCGTCCTGTATTGGTCCCGCGCCAGTTATTGCTATACGTTACTTGCTTGGCAAAACCCGTATGATTGCGTTTTGACAGAGAGACCAAAGTCTTTTCCATCATGGCATATGTCGCAATTGATGGGTTTACTGGTTCTGATAGCAGTTCTATGACGGGGCGTACTGATCTTGACTGCCCTCTGTATCGTATGTGTATTCAAGGGCTGAGCTCAACTCTTCTCATCTGGCTTTATCACAATGCGAGAGACTCGTTGTTCTATCGTTTGCGAGGATCAGATAGAGAGAGGCCTTTTGAATGGAGTCGGACTCTTAGCTATGAACAGAAACGTGGAATAATGTTCTAAATACGGGGGAGAGGTTACGCCCGTCTTTATCACATAGGTGCTATGATACACTGGTTCGATGTCGGAAATGGCCCCAGCTTTCTGATACCATCATTCTCGGGAGCTCGTCCGTATTGCACCTACCTGTCAGTGACGGTCAAACATCCAACTTTCTAATAAATTAGTCGTTACCTTAGACTAGCAGAGAAGGAACGATATTACCTACTTCATTCATCATGCGCTGCTATACGTCTAACTGAGGAACGGCTCGCTCATGGACTACATGCGTGTGATACCCTCCTTGTCATCTTCATGCTGGGGGCTTTCGAAGGAGCGACGTGTTAAGTATCACAATAGGACGGTGGGCGGTGCCATGGAGTCGGACGCACTCACATACATCGCCGAATGCACAAGATAACAAGCGTTCAGATTCTGTCCGTCTTTTTTTCACTGCTGGGATGGCAGCCGCTGCTCAGCTCTGCGTTTACGAACAACCAGGAGCCAGATTGGAATATAGATAAGTGATCATGAAATTGCATTACCGTAAGTCATTTCATCCTAAAAAAAATTTACTTGCATCATGGCCGTAGCGTCGTTGTGCAGAGGCAATGCCTCCCTGCGTGTGGTATCTCCTCCCAAGTCAACCCAAGTACCTCCCGTCTGCCGCCAAGTACAACCGTACACGTTGTTGGTCCACGCTCGACCCAACACCGAGCTGCACATGACACGCAATACTTAGTTGGACAATCACTCTCTCCTCATTCCAACTTTAATCCAACTTCATCTCATCCCATTCACTCACTCACTCCACGTCCTTCTCGCCCAGAGGCTCCTCCTCCTGCCTGTCAAGCTTGCCAATCAGCTTGCCTCCGTCCAGAATGCTGCCAAACATGGCCGCCTCAAACAGATGATTCACCTGCCAGGCGTGGTGGTTCGCATGCGCAATGATCCAGACCATCTCGAGCACCTGGCCGCGAGCGAAGAGATCAGCCATTGCCAGCCGCGATCCCTCCGCGAACTCGTACTCGCGCTCCTCATCGACCACGCCGCCCCTGACGTACGCGAGAGGCTCGGTGACGAGTAACCGCCAGAGATCCTTCAGCAGCGGCTTGTCGTGATGGCGATGGAAGAACTGGTGGACATGATCGCACGTGTCTTCGCCATTGCAGGCGTACTTGGCATCGAGCGGTCTGCTGAAGCCCGTTGTGCGGTACTGCTTGTCAAAAACCTCGTCAAAGTCGGCCTCGAACTGAGGCTGGTTCGGCGTCTTGCGGGCCTTGGGCCAGCCCAGGATTGCACGACGGAAGAACATGTGGCGGTCGTTCTGGATATGCCATGTGTAGAGAGCGGCGCACATTCTCGCCACCGGCTCATGCCATCTCTGGGTCAGCATACGGGCGCCGCTTGCGGCGTAGGCATCATACACCCGGCGCAGCACCTCGTCGCTGACGATGCCCGTCTCGGTGATGTCCGTCACGTTGAGGAACGAGTTCATGACCTCGGAGTTGACCAGATCGCACCCCACGTCGACGACGTCGGTTCCCGGCGAGCTGAAGACCAGATCGGCCATGACCGCCCCCGGATCGCAGCCGCGTGCGATCGCCTCGGCGGCCATGCCCAGCAGGCTGCTCTCCGACAGGGAGACGATCTGAGCAGTGCGCCGGTTCAATCGCGCTGATCGATACGACAGGTTCTTCTTGAAGCGGTCCTCTAGCGCGATCTTACCCTGGATGTACTGCTTGCCGAGAGCGACGGCGTCTCGCCGCTCGCGCCCCCCTGGAGTGCGCAGCGCATGGGGATCCTCGAGGCCTTTCTGCAGCAGCGGTTCCAGCGCCGGGAAGACGTAATTGTAGCCGTGCTCATAATAGAAAACCATGTCCGTCACATAGTTGGAGAACATGGTGGGCGCATCGGCAGCGCCCATGAGCAGGCTGGCAATGCCGCAGCCAAAGAGGGCATTGTTTGTCTTGAGGGCGTCGGGCCAGCCCGCGGCTCCGAACTTCTGAAGGGCGCCGGCCGAGGCCTGGCTTAGGCCAGCGCCCTTTGGTGGCAGGATGTTGCCGGCCGCGTGCTGGGATTCTTTCCAGGCCTGCAGATCGGCGGATAGCTTAAGTTGGACTACTCTAGGGCCCGATTCGAGAGAGGACAACGACTGCTTTTCGCCCAGGGACGAGGTTTCCGACGCATCTCCAACATCTGCAAAGACCTCGGCCACAAACGCCCGAGCCTGGTTCGACAGCACTGCCAGCTCCGGCACGGTGCCATCTCCAACCAAGTCTCTTGCTTCCGAATAGCCACTGTGAACGGGAAAAGAGTGCTTCCTGGGCTTCCGGCCGAGGAGTTTCCTAACCCGATTGCGGAAACCCTTGGCCCAAAAATACGGGGGAATCTGGTCCGAGGCACCCCGGATGGCGTCTTTCTTAGGCGACTTGATCTTGATCTTGATGCCCTTGAGGTCAAACTCGCTCCAGTAGCTCTGATGAGACAAGGACTGGCACCAAAGGAAAGCCATTGTGATGGTCGGCGCCGGGAAGAAGCAGACTGAGTTAATGGCACAGCAAGAGCTCGCTCATGGGATCCCACCGTCCGTTTATATGTTGCTTCAACGGGCGTGTATCCAGCCCGTGGTGGCACAGCTGCAGCTTGGAAAAGGCCGCATCTGCAGTTCGATGGAGCCTCTCAAAAAAGTTTGGGGTGAACCAACAACACTACATGTCACATTCTATCACAGGATTTACTGGGATCGATACGGAAGAGGAGGGGAAGGAGGGCCAACATTGAGGTGACCTGACCTCGACTGACCGGACCTTTACCTGAGCCCACCTGGACAGCTGAACTCGGCGGGCGAGGGTAAGCCGATGCTTGTTGACTCACAAGGACTATCGACCTATTTTCTCTCTATACTGCTGCTCTTCTTTGGTCGATGCGAATCACGGAAGTTCCGGATACAGAATGGACGACGGACAAGCTCAGTCTGACCGAAGGCGAGGAGACAAAGAGATGCAAACTGAAGCAGAGAGAAGGACACAGATGCAGCCAGTCAGAGACAGTTAGAAGTGGCAAGATAACGAGCCGAACTGGTTACCATCCTTGGGTCTCGCTACCGTCAACTGGAGGAGCTAATGGCGCCAGAAATCTTCATCTTGGCACCACGTTGACGACGAGGTTGATCAGGAAGAGATTTCCATTCATCCATGCGAACCTCTCCGCAAGAACACGCGGAACACGAGGGGTCCCCTGTTGACCGATTGATGGTTCATACTCCACAATGATATCAAGTTCGTTGGCTTGTCCATGTCTCCCGCCGCGGACACTTGCTGCCTTGGGAATAGCTGTATGTATGTGCTGTCTGCAAGCGTTGAAGCGGTGAGAAATTGGGTTGATGTCACGGTTTGCGAAGCTGGCGATGCTTGACCTTGACCTTGCAGAGTCGTACTCGAGCGGCCGTGGCCCCGTGAGCATGTTCCAAGCCGAGGCGTATCGAGGCTTGGCCGTTCATGCGTTTGCGGTTCGCCGTGGGCGAGACCGAGGGCAGAGTGCAACGCTCGAGGATGGGTCGTCGGCCGCGTGACGGGCGTGGCATGCTGGAGAATGGCCGTCTGCACGATACAGGCACACGCTCTGCCTCTGCATTGCATCAGGCTCCAGATGGATTCAGCAATTGGCGCCTGCGATTCGCGCGACCACGCGGCCGGCATCTGCAGGACCGAACCGCCAAGCAAGCGAGGCCCTGCTGGCTGGTTGGCTGTGTGGACCGTGGATTAGTACACGAAAAGTTATGACGGGAGAGCGAGGGAGCGGATAAGAACTTGTGCTCTAGCACGAAGAGCGAAGCAGGGGTATGGGTGGCCTTGATAACCACTTAGGTAATGGAAGAGGCAACATCCTGGCCGAAGCCGAGAGCCCTGTCTTGTTTGGCTTGTTGCTGAACAGGCGTGAGTACGCCATGCCATGCTTGTCTTGTTGTTGACCGGGTAAGGAAGTATTTGTAGGACTGCCACGAGTCCACGAGCCCACGAATCATCGCATTGTCTCACAGTTCTCCGCACTGACGACCATGTGATACTAGATAGTGGATGGCTCCGTACGATAGCATGGTAGAACGGGTTCTTCCCTTGCCATTTGAGTTGCGAGTGGTACGAGGTTTCTTGCGTCTTGTCAATGCGAATGGCAAGGGCTCAGCGGGTTGCCGAGGAGGAGGTCTGCCTGGATAGTCAATCGTATGTATTTTGTTTGTCGAAGAATGTTACCTGAGGTGGGCAGTGTGTCCCGACGCGAGCCAGATCCGGATATGCCGAGGAGTCGACTCCCAGGTCACCACGACTGCAGCTTGACGAATTGGTGCTGACCGGGGGACATGGAGACTTTCTGCAGCAGCATCTCAGCACTGCCGTTCGGGACGTGTATTCTGTCGCGCCTCGCGGCAATTGGTTAATCTCTGTTGGCCGGCAAAGCAGTTGGTTCGTACTTATTAGTCTTGCCTTGGGGACCTGAGGCTGGATGGGCGCGAGATGGAGGCTGAATGCCAGGGGATTGGCGCACTGCCTTTCTCCACACGAAAAAAAGGCCCATCCCAAGGCCAAAGACGCAGCCCGGCACAGGCGAAGACGCCGAGGACGATTGTTGGGTGTGCTAAGAGGTTGGCCGTGCCCCCCTTGGTAGGGACGGCTTTTATGGTACAAGTACACCGCAGGGCCCAACTGAGCTTCCGCCAAGGGGAGCGCGAGTTCTCCAGCCTGCGTCCCCAGCTTCATTGCGATGGCCAGAGCTGGCGGGCCACGACGATGACAGACAATGCCGGCAAGCTGATGGCCCCTCGTACCCTTCAGCTCCTGCTAGCGGTGGGCTGCTAACGACGGTTATGGCATCGGGTGCTGTTCAGCCCATACGGCCACTCGTCCGACCCCGGCCTGGGGAAGGGCTTGCAAGGGCTCACGTTCAAGCCCAATGTCACGGCGGAAATGACACTTGACCCCTTCCACGGCTGTTACAAGTACTTGTATAAGTGCCGCTGCAATCGAGATTGGCCTGGCAGCAAAAGGGCCCTGGGCGTGGAGGAGCGACCGACCTCGTCTTCCCGAGCCAACGTCCCGAGCCTACATGTAACCATTCGGTTCCGGCACCTCGAGACAGGAAGAGCTTCTGATCACGGCCCTTTTGTGATTTGATTTGCATGCCCATCCCATCCCATCCTGATCCATCCCATCACATCACATCCGACCCGACCATGGCCCCGCCCGATGCCGCGACGTCGATTCGGTACCGCCCGCTCGACCGGTCCGGGAGCGAGATTCGCCTGCTCGAGCTGCAGCCGGCGACGACCAACGACATTAACGAGCGCGTCGTGTGCCGCCTGGTGCACGAGCGGCTAAGCGACTCGCAGTCGCACGACTTCATCGGACTCTCGGCCCTGTACGGCGACATCGCCGTCTCCGAGACCATCCTCGTCAACGGCGCGGCCATCTGCATCCCCCTCCACCTCGCCCAGGCGCTGCGGCACATGCGCGCCGTCTTCCTGGCCGCGTCGCTGCCCACGCCCGACGCCTCCCGGACCGACCTGCCGCTGCACGAGGGCGTCGACGCCCCGAAGAAGGCCCCCGGCTGGCTGCGGTCGCTGCTCAAGAACGTGCGCCACATGCTGGCCGAGCCCGGCGCGTCGCGGGGGGCCACGCCGCCGCTGCGCATCTGGCTGGACCTGCTGTGCATCAACCCGCGCGACAAGCGGGAGGAGGCCGAGCGCCGGGCTCACATGGCGCGGGCCTACCGCCACGCCCGGATGGTGGTCGGCTGGCTGGGCCTCAAGGACGCGACGTCGGACCTGGCCATTGAGATCATCAAGGCCTGGGACAAGTGCATGCCCCTGACGTTTGGCGAGCCGGGCGACCGCGAGCTGCACCCGGACGACTACGCCCCTGTCCTGCAGTGGATGGGCCCCGTCGCGCACCTGAGCGACATCCCCGAGGGCATCACCGACCCGCGCGAGGTGCCCAGCTACAGGGCCATCTCCGAGTTCCTCAACCGCCCCTACTTTCGCAACTCGTGGATCCTCGACGACATGAGCAAGGCGCGCTTCCCGGCGTTTTTGCTGGGCGACGACATTGTGTCCTGGATGCAGGTGCTGCGCCTGAACCGCGTCAACGAGGACATCAAGGACCACGGCGCCGACATGTTCCCCGACGAGCTGCGGCCGCTGCTCGAGTACATGCCGCTGGGCAGCGTCTACGCTTTCTTGAAGGAGTTTGACAACCGGCAGCGGCAGGAGGGCGGCACGCCGGCCATGTTGACGACCACGACGAGCTCGGTGAGGAGTTCGTCTTCGATATCCAACATGAGGACCAAGTCAAGGCAATGAGGCGATGAGGCCAGATTTTCATGCTGCGATTGCTTCTTTCTGTCTTTTCTAACTACTGGATATGAGGAGAAGTCACCCATGAACAAAAAGAAACTCTTGATGTGTGATTGGCAGGCGGGACGACCAGGCATTTTCTCTTGTGGCTTTCCTCTTTTATCTCTCATATCTCTTTTAAATTTGCTTGGGGAGAGGGAAAGGGTCGTTTCTTTTTTCTTTCTTTCTTTCTTGTTGTTTTCCGTCTCGGATCACTACCACTGTGAGTTACGAACTTGGCTCTCTGGGATATGGGGAAACGGGATCGTCAACTGGTTTCATTATTTCCTTTATCTTGTGTTCTGGACGGCGAGACTATGGGGATACCTACTGTGTTTGTTTGATCCCTTTCTTGTGTAAAGAGAAAACTGACATGAAAGCGGGATATATAGTTGCTTATTGGGACGGAGTGCGTTGCTGGTCTTTTTTTTTCTTCTCTGGATTTTTTTTATGTACCGTATGTAGAGAGATACCAATTAGGATAGTAGATAGATTTCTTCGTTTCCTGTTTTCTTTCTGGCTTACTGCTTATTTTAGATGTAATGAGGATCAGTTGGACGTAATGTATGAGGAGGTGATGGTTTTTGTTCACGTTGTATGTTTGCTTGTTTCAGCTTTGTTCCTGGAAGATTATCTGCTGTGATGTCGTCCGGCTTAATACGCATCGTTTGCAACGCGTCATAAATCATTCGTACAACCACGACGAGAGTAAAGTAGCATCCGATTACAGAAGGGAATTATTCTTCATCTTCACTTCTATAACATCGAGAAGGATTCATTACATCTCGCTTTCATGCCGGATATCTGTGGAACTAGCCGTAAACTGTGTTGGTCGTCACCCCTGAGTGCGAGTGCAGATCAGCAATTTACCGATGGAGGGGATCTGTGCGGATGGGGTGGGATCGTGTTGTGGCTCCATCATATGATCGTGTCGTCAAGCCGCATTGTTGTATCCTTGTTTTTTTTTTTTTTTTTGGGAAGCGTTGTTGGTAATCTGCTGGTTTCTTTTTGCTTGGGAGATCTCCATCGCCGATCTTGTTTGCATCAGTGTGCTGGGTGTTGGGTGTTGCGGTCTGCCGAGGATTGTTGGAGGGATTGCCTGCATGTTGCTGCTGGTTCTTGGGTGACCAATTTCTAATGCTTTCTGCGTTGGATGGTTTGTGTCTCATGTTATTTCTTGCCTCTTTGGTCCGAACCATCGCTGTGGATCAATTATCTCTTTGGTGTCGTCATGACGAACAATAGCTGAGTTTGACTGTATACATGTATATACGCAACATCAAACCTCGCTTCTCATGGCTTGAAATGATAACTTCTCACACTTCCATCATTCACTTGTCAACGTAGTTTCTACTGTTTCACAGCCATCGCCAGGATTGACGTCAATTTCGGGCTGTTTCTGACAGCTTCAGCTCGACCAATTTCGGCGCCATAGCTGGACTTTCTTTTAGCTTTGCGAAGGGCAGGCCCCTTCACCTTTGCCGCGTTGCCAGAGAGATGGACGAGAACACAAGGTTGTGATTCGTGAAGAGAGATACTACCAGGGTTGTGTCTGTGAGCTGAACCTGCGCCTTCGTAGTGACGTAAATCTCTTGCAAGACTTTTGACAAGCTTTTGAAAAACGATCGATGGCGGCGTCAGTCAATTGGCCTCTCCGAAAGTATACCTGCATGCATGTGGTGTTACTTCTGCCAACTCGGAGTTTGACATTTACGCTAGGGTGGGTAATATATTCCCTGGACGACGTACGGCTGGCACGCGTGGGGTGGGGTGTCTCGCGTGTGCCCGAAATGGGTTTCGTGAAGTTGAACCTTTGGTGGCGGGCTTGTCTGCTTGTCTTGTCCGGGTCTGCTCTGATTCCTTTGTCGAGGTTTACAGCCCGTTCCTGGGCTGGAAATTCGGGTCGAGACCCATTGTCTTTGCAAGGGGACGTTCAGCTGGTTAAGACACGCAACCCCACCAGAACGCAAAGAAAGACGCAGAACAACCAGCTGAAAAGCACGAATCCATGATGCTTTGTTGTCAATCTCAATTTCGCATCCGACTTTGCGGTTGGGCTGCGCGCTAATCAAGATGAAGTGGACATCTCGGGTTGAAGCTACATGTATTGTAGTGGACCGTGAGAAGCTCGGCTCGATCCTTGTCAGGGGCTGTTGGTCCCCTGGCTTTCCACACTGCCGGGTCTTGAGGAGTAGCGGTCACTCGTCATGAATGGATCTCAAGGTGAATGCTGAAATGTACGCGCGTTTGTTCATTGACGAGACCCCAATGTGCGGTTCGAGTCCGCTGAATTGAATCCGAAGCCGGATCAGATGGTATGATGCAGAGAACAGACCCTGGAGGCTAGTTGCCTTGCATGTACATGGTACAGGTGTTGATGCTGATCTGTAAATGCACGAGGTTGCTGACCAGGTACCGTCACAATTTGATTCGTCTCCATGATCGTGTGATGGTTGAACTTCACACCGCAAAGAGCGTGTGTAAGCCGAAACTTCTACAACCAGCCCGTCTCAGTACTGTCCACGCACATCCTTGACCTGTCTCGTCCTCTCCGAATCCGTCTCATCCCCCGTATTAACCGTAGACTCGTGCTCTATCAACATGACGGACGCCCCTTCCGCGACAGGCCGGTGTCTGAGGCCCTTTGGAATCACAAACATGTCCCCGACCTGCATCACGACGTCGTCGCGGCCCTCGAGCTCAACGGTGAGCTTGCCGGAGAGGAGGTAGAAGAGCTCGTCCGAGTTTGGGTGCGCGTGCCAGATGAATTCGCCGTCGAGCTTGGCCACCTTGACGTGGTGGTCGTTGATTGCGGCGACGAGGCGGGGGGACCATTTCTCGGTGAAGGAGTCGAGGAGTTTGGGGATGGATTCGGAGGTTGGCATTGTGTTTTGAATGTGGGAGTATACTATCTTGTTCGGAAGATGTGATGATGGGTTAGTTGATTGGAAACTTGCGTCTTTTTGGATTGGCTATCACTTATAAGACTCCCTTCTTTGGAGTCTCTTCAGCATTTCTCAGCGCGTGGGGCAAAGGGCGCGGCAACTATCTAGTAGCGCACGCCCTTGCAGTGAGATTGAATGTCAAACCAGTAAGCGCAACGTGGCAATGGGGAACTCATGGGCTTGTCGTCTCGTGATCTTTATCCCGATGCTACTCAGTGAGATGGTGTCTATTTACAAGCACCCTATCTGTGAAGACTTGCAGACGCGTGTATAGGAGCACAACTGAGACAGTATCGCCGTCTTACTCTACCTAGCTTTCACGGATAAATGACACAACACACGCGTAATTTGCAGCGCATTATTATCCCATTGTCACTTTCCGTCTACATCTAGGCAGTCGCGGTCACAGTCACAAGAAGATAAGGCAGGTCAGCCAAGGTTTATGCCAGTAGTACTTGCCTATTTCAGGAGGCAGGATATAGACAATCCCAACGTGGCTCCTGCCCAAGGTACGTAAACACTATCCTGTACATGATGAATTTTGGCGACGTCGCAGCCTTCTTTGACCCCCTTCATACATCGTCATAATGAGAGAAACGCCAAAAGCATCAAGCCAGCCATTCCCACAGGAGGAGATTTACTTTTGCGTCGGGCCGATTTCTCTGGATATATAAACCAGACGTACAACCACATGTTGCAAAGCCTTAATTCGCCAAAGCCAGCTACTTAATGGACAAGACACTTGCACAATTATCAATCATGACTGCAACATCGTCACTTTTGACTGCAGAATCCTCAACCACGGGCGCAGAATCATCAACTACATCTACGCCTGTAGACAAACCTCGCTGCACGCACTATATCCCCTGCCATTGTCCCTCGCTCCCCGAATATGCTTCTCCGCCGCTGGGAGATGAATCGTCTCCATTATGGCTGCAAAAACCTCATAAAGACGAAGACCATAACAAGACGATAATTGAGCAGACGCAAAGCTCGCGTTATCGACGGATAGCGGCCGCCTGGCATGATGCGTGGTTGGCTATTAAGATCAGTCGTCCGCTTCGTCCTCCAACACCACTTAAAGTACGATCATTCCGATGGCTGATATCAGCTGACCTTATTCCCCGGGGATATGAAGATGGGCAAGCGCCATGGCGCATGCTTATACGGTCCTATCTTAGAGACCTCCCCTTTCAATTAACTCAAGGAAGCATCAGTCGAAAATCCATATTTTTATGGCAAAACTTTCCAAGACATCTAGGCCAACTGCATAACCGCACAAAGCTTGATAATGCACCTCCTGAGATAACATGCGGGAGACGAGCAGTTTATTCCCAATATAGCCAGGATTATAATCATAGCTTAATTGGAGACTGGCTTGTTATAGTCTACATTTGGGCTACTGATAAAACATGGTTGGAGAGGACTGACTTTCTGGACTTGGTCTCTCATGATAGTGTTACTGGGTAAGTAACTAAAGCTTATGCCTTATACAGTATATTATGTTGAAATATGGATTACTGATATATTATTTTCTTTAGTATTCGCGCTTGGGAATTTGTTCATGCAGTTGACAACACTTCCACTAAGATTCCACACCTATTCTACCAATGTCAAATAAGGGACTCTGTAGAGCAGGATGCCATCTACGCTGGGCACCCATATCAACACTATAACTCTGTCCAGATAAAGCCTGGAGACCCTGTACCGGCCAGACTTGCGGGGTTAAGAAGGTTAATGAATGGGCGGGCAAGACATTTGTATTGTGCGACGTATGAGTATGAAACGTGTGATGACAGGCACTCAAATAAACTTGGGTAGAGCTTCAAAGACACTTGAATTGCCATAAGATGCGGGCTTCTCTAATAGATCGAATCTTGAAAAATATCTACGTACAATTAGTTTAATTTCAACGCTGCATAGATTGAATTGTTGTGTACTTTTAATTTTAGAAGCCAAAGGCGCCGGATATAAAAGACTTTGAACCGCGTTCTTTTGCGGACATGACGAATTGTCTCTACTTCGAAGCTGGATAGCCGCTTTCGAAAGTATCATGAGTTTCTTAACCGCTGCGCCATGTGGTATGGCGGCTGATTTATATGGACGTAAACGAATACTCCAGTTGTCCATTGCAGGTACCATCTTGGCGCAGGCATTTGACGCGATCTTATGTGCGTAGATATATACCACGGCTATATTCGAACACGTTTTAACTGACTGACTGACTGACCTTATCACACCGCAGGTCGAGTCCCAAAAACGTTCCCAATCCACTTGGTGGGGTTGAAGGGACTCTGGGCTCTATTAGGGGGTGGTAACACCGTTCTTTCGGCCATGATATTCACAATAGCAAGTGACATCAGCTCAGATACGCAAAGGTAGGTGACGATATGTTCCCCGACTACCTTTCGCTCAAATCATTACCATCCTTGGCTGGTCAACTACGTTCTTTTATCTTACGGGTGCTGCAATATCGAGCGAACTGCTCTCCTATCCGGTATTGCTGGCTCTTACATACGTAGGCAGTTGGATTTCTATATCCGCCGGGTTTGGCTGCCTCGTTGTGTCGTTCCTGATCGCGCTCACCTTGCCAGAGACTCGCGTACCAGGCCTCAGGAGTGGTGGCCCAATGATAGCATCTGAGATACGAATACCTTCGTCTTACAATTTTCGACTCACCCAGTTCCTAACGTCAATGGCCGGGTTAACCCATCGTGCTTTCACCGAGAACAAGAAGCTAGGCCTGCTTATACTATTCTGTCTATTCACCACGACGGGCAGCAACGTACCACTCCTCGTTACTAAGCCATCTTCACAGCGACCCGGCTCCGCAGACATACCAGTTAGTTTAACATGTTTTGCGAAAGGCGTCTATGAACCATCTCCCATCGCTGACCACCTGACATAGATATATATTTCGATATTTTGGTCCAGCATCTTGAAACTCGTTTTGTTGACTATGATATTACCGCTGACCAGCCGTTTCCTGGTCGAAAAACTACGCTTTAGCCCACTGAGAAGGGACGTATCCATCTCACGGGCTAGCATTGTAGTTCTCGTGGCCGGATCTTTGGGGATAGCAATTGCAAAACAAGCCCAGTCAACCAAAGTGGTCGCAGCCATTTATGCCTATGCTCTTGGATGTGGCTATAACCCAGCTATGCATAGCCTCCTTGGCCTTCTGTCCGGGGGCCATCACGTTGGCCTATTGTATGCAAATATTAGCGCAATGCAAAGCATAGGTACCTTTATAGCCGGCCAAATTTTTGGGGTCACGATTGAAATTGTCCCATTTATTTTCACAGTTATATTTCTGGCTGTTGTTGTGGGTGCCTTATTATATTTAAAGGTTAGAAGAGACAGAGGAAGGGAAGCCGATTTAGATTAATCTGGATCATCTTCAATCGCAGAGCAATTAGTAAAATAGACTCAACGGTTAGAAGATGGTCTAGCCCGGGGTTGTTGGCTACCTGTAACCATAAAAAAGAAACAGAATCATGCAACTCCAGTTTTAGAGGCCTGGGATGCCAAAACTGGAAGACAATACACTCTAGAGAAGTGCTTGACGGGATCCCGTATACTCTAATGGATATGGTCGTATATGCTTGATTTCTGTGGCAATCCGGTCCATGTGGATGGCTTCACCGGAGATGAGTGAGTCCTTGTGAAGCGCAGGCAACATTCACGTCTCTGAGACGCAGTAGCGCTGCAAAATAAACGACTGCTTACATGCACGGATTGGACCAATGCCGTGCGGAAGAAATAAGTGGCCGCTTTATTGGCGCAAAGAGTCAAGCGCTCATAGGCTGACTACGCACGATCAAGGATCAAGGGTGTATCAGCCTATTGCCAGTTTCGGGCGTTCATACATTAACAAGGGTCCAAGCAAAGCTGCTGCGCAGGGCTGCTTAGGGGGCCTTGGAGACCGGGAAAGCATAGGTAGGTCGTCAACCATCGAGGCTACTACTCACTTTATCCAACCATTTCAGTGCTTACAGAAAACACTGCTGCCTATATCCCGTAGGCATGAAATATAAGAGCCATAAGTTTAGGAGGCTCTGCTTCTTGTATACCTATCTTACGTCTCAATAGTGCTCTACAGCGTAAATGAGCAAAATAGCGTCTTGTCTCCTTACTAGAGTAGGTATGTAGATGTCAAAGAATCCCTCACACCTCAAACGCAACTTCGCGATACCAACCGTGGCCTCATAGAAACACCACAACGCAAGTCTTGGGATATGTTCAGAAACGGTCACTCTGGGCAAAAACGACCGTCGCAGCCTCGGTCGAATATATTTGCCCTATTAGAGAGCAGGCATTCAGCAAGCACATGATGGCTGAATGCATGTATGCCTGATGACTGGCGATTGGAAGAGATGGAGGGGTCGTTTATCAAAGCCCAAGTACGTGTGTAAAAGGCCCCGAGAGTCAGTGCATTGTCTCCTTCAAATGGAATTGAGTCTTCGTGTTGAGAATGGTCATCAGCCTCATTCTCAAGCGAATATGCTGAAACACGAAGACTATACCGTCGGGTGGATATGCGGCATCACCACGGAATATGTTTGCCGCACAATCTTTCCTCGACGAGAGGCATGGCGGTCCTGAAGATGTCTCCCCAAACGATGACAACAGATTATACGCTCGAAAAGATTGGAAAGGACAACTTTGTTATTGCTATGTTGCCTGACGGAGAGTATGACATAGCCTCTGCGGCAACTGTCGCAAGAAGACATGCTCCATACAGTTCCAAATGTCCGAATCGGTTTGCTGGTCGGTATTGGCGGCGGCGCACCAAGCAAGAAGTATGACATCCGTCTGGACGGTGTTGTCATCAGCATCCCGGGCAGTAAGGAGACTGGCAGCGTGTTACACTACGACTTTTCCAAGACGTTGCAAGACGAGGAACTCGAGACCATTATGTAGAGTTGACGCCTCGTCATGTTTGTCAAGGATGTATTCGTCGATCAGGTGATGACGTAGCAGCTGCTTATTGCTCTGGGGCAGGCAGTCAATAAGACGGCTGGATCCTGGTATAGCCTCAATGCACAGGGATGCTCAGAGCCGTCAGCGTCGTCGAGTATGAGGAGCTACTGGCCCATGCCTTCACTGCTTAGGCGATGTTGTACTACATGTGGGTTTTCCACCTTCGCTTTCATACTTTCTGACGTATGGTCATAGCGTGCAGTGACGACGCGCGAGTATCCGGCTTGAGATTGCTACCCCCTTGAGGTCGTACGGGAATGAGTGGCACGGGCGCCAGGTAGGCAGCAAGGTTACATTCAAATGCTCAGTCCTCTAAATGTCCGAAATGTCCTTCAGACACACTTTACTGTACAACTGGACAAAACGCCGTTGACTCACCTCCATCGTCCATGGAAGACACAGACAGTGACAGAGAAATCTTTGGTCCACTTCTGGATATCACAGACGAATCTCTCCTACAGCTCGCAGCGAGGATCGCTAGTGACCTGTTGAAGTCTCCAAGCTCAGGCGGCAAGCTTGTGACGCGAATCGCCGGATCATACAATATCGCCTATATCGTTGAGTCGGAGAGCATCAGGCTCGTGATCCGCGTTCCTTGTACGGGATGGGGCTCTGGCATGACACCAACCGCGGCGCAGGCCATGGAATCGCAAATCGCCACAATGCGGCTCATCCGGGATAAAACCAGCATGCCAGTGCCCGAGATACACGCTTTCGACACGACGGCGAACAACGAGATCGGTGCGCCCTATCTGTGCATGAGCTTTTTGCCCGGCAAACCCGTGTCTCAGGTGTGGTTTGACAACTCAGGCACCTTGCCGCCGGAGGAACTGCGCCTGAGAATTTTGACAAGCGTCTCACAAGCCATGGCACACCTCTCTTGCCTTGTGTTTGACACGATGGGGGCCATCATGGAAGATGAATCTGGCGCGATTGTTGTCGGGCCTTTGTACGATTGCGACGAGCAGGAGCATGGTAGCATAAACTTCACCTCTTCAGGTCCATTCAGCTCTACCTCTGCTTTTCTCAAGGACAAATACGTCACTGCCAGGCAAGAAAACGTATGGGGAAAGGCAAAGGCCAAGGTAATGGAAGCCATTATAGCCTGCCGGCCAATCTTTGATTCTCCGCCTGGGTTCGTTCTATGTCCTCCCGACTTCGACTCGCAGAATGTTCTGGTGGACGATCAGGGCACTGTCACTGGTTTCATTGATTGGGATTTTGCCCAGACAATGCCGCGATCTTTAGGATACGCTAGATATCCAGGATGGATCACGCGCGATTGGGATCCTCTGATGTATGGGTGGCCGCACATGCCCGACTCGGAGGATTCTCCAGAGACACTACAGCGATACCGAGCACATTACAACGCGGAACTCGGAAAGGCTCTCAAGTGGCAGGGTGACTGGAAGCTGACGGAGAATTCGCACATTACAGAGGCGATATGGATTGCCATGCTGCACCCCATGAATCGCATGGAGATATGTCGCAAGTTTGTTCAGGTTGCTCTAGGCGACGGGATCAAGGCATTGGATGTTCTCTATGATATTGGTACCGATGAGTATGGAGAAGAGGATTGGTATACTTTGAGGACAAACTTGAAGCGCTTGATAGGTTGATCTGGGAAGGGCGGAACGCGAGAGTTGGCAATAGTCAAGATTAAACGCAGAGGGTTTATTGTACTATGCCTGATGATGGGCTTCAGCTCAAGATTGACGAAAACGAACATGATTGAGATCGAAGACGAACCCCATCCAAATCACCAAGAAGCGGAGGTGCCCTCATCATCGCAGCCCGATCTTGATAGAGCCGCATAGGCAATGTCTGGGCATACATGCTGTTAATCAGGAGACTCGCATGCCCATGGCTGATAGCATGATCGAGAGTTCAAAGATCAGAGGTATTTCTATACATAGGTATACTTTGCTGGCTCTCTCCTACCACCACTTGAAGATTTTCATGGCCCTTTGAGAGTGGCTTCGTGAAGGAAGAAAGACGACCGAGACGTAGTTACCGAAAAAACACAATTTGGGAGATAAACAACTGTAGCAGCAATTACTACCCAAGTAGGTAATTACAAGGTAGGTAAGGCTTGTAAGTATCTGAGTTACTGAGCCTGTGCTCACCTGCCGAAGCTGCTGGCGCAACAACAGCAGCGAGGAAGCTTGTGGTCAAGGTGAAATACACGCGCCCTGACTCTTTCATTGCCAACTCCGCCCGCATACGCATCGCCAATGGGCGTGCTTCCATCGCCATGTCCAACTCAGCAGACTTAGAGCTCGTCAGACACATCCCCATCACGTACGAGCTGAGGCTCGTCCACGCCTCCTTCAACATCATGTGCAGCAGCCTGCGCTTGCCCCCTATGCCTGCGACGCTCCATGACTTTCAACCAAGGCGTAAGACAGAGTCGTCCATCAAATTCCAAAGTACAAACCCTGACTTGGATATACAGAACTACAGCTTCTTGCGAACATTCTGCTCAATGCGCTTTTGTTAGCTTTGCCTACAACCAACCCGTTGAGGGCTTCTTTGAGCACCCTGGCGTCCTCGATCATTTCCAGCTCCAGCGCCGCGAACCGCATGAAACCGCTCGTCGAGGCAGCAATTCCTTATCACGCAGACACAATGCTCGTATGGAACCTCGTGCTTCGAGAAATCGCCCACACCAGGGCGTCCACTCCCCTCCAGCCAGTTGGCCCTCCAGCTAAGAAGACGGCAACACCAGCGCCGACTGTGCCTCACGGCCCACCAGACACAAAGGATGACGAATCGGAGCAAAGAATCCAGCGGGTTCGAGAAAACTTTCAAAAGGAGACTTTCAAGGAGATTCAGGGATGCACGTTTTTGGGTGTAGGAGGATTCTTTGAGAAATTCTTTGAGGGAAAAGACTGGACGGGCCGAGCCCAAGGGGTCTACGAATCACTCAAGAGCCAACATGTCAGCAACATGTGGATTCATCTCGGCGTATCGCCCGGCATAACTGGGATGATGACATATCTGCACTCTCTGCAAGAGCATTTTCTCAAAGGGGAGGATCGTCAATTCCGGGAGGTAACTCTCCCGAGCGAGCTGACTGAGGGCTTCAAAGGACAGCGGCTCGATCTATGCGTCAGACAAAAGTGTGGAGAGCTGTTGGATTCGCTGTTTGAATGGAAAGATATGATGGTCATTGGCCAATTAACGGTTGAGAGAGGTATCAAGAAGCGGCTGGTGCAACTCGCCTGCTACGCCCGACATCTGTTTGACTACCAGCCGACACGCCGCTATCTCCACGCATTCACCCTCCGTGGGAGTGAGCTGGAGCCATGGGTTTTCGACCGCTCGGGATGCTACAGCCCAGGCGCATTCAATATTCACCAACATCCAGAACGATTCGTTCGGGTGATTGCAGGGTACATCATGATGAGTCAAGAGGATCTGGGTCTCGACACGTTTGTACAGCAAGAGGAAGATTCCCGTTTCATCAGGATCGTGGGACCAGGGGGTAAAAGGAGTAGGCTGCACTTGTCTCCGGCCCTCCTCGCCCATCGACCGACCATTGTATCCCGCGCTACATCGTGCTTTCTTGCGAAGCACGCGGGCTCAACTGACCACGACCGTGTCGTCAAGTTTTCATGGCCCTTCAGTAACCAGAGGAGTGAAGTGGATATTCTCGAGATAGCCAAGCAAAGGGGTGTCGAAGGCATTGTCAGATTGGACACTCACTGCGAGATCACGAGTATCAACGACATACGTAGAGGCATGACGTTCGGGAAACGCTACACCTTCGACGATACCGGTAGCGGCATGCCGACGTCTTCACATGCGAAATTCCCATCTCAGCTTTGGGCCAGCAAGCGCAGCAGAACATCAGAGAGTCCGGCAGGTCAATCGAAGAAGCGCAAGTCAACCGAGGAAGACCTTGATCTTCGACGACCAAAGAAGGACAGTGGGCCAGACAGAAACCGGGCATATAACGGAGATATTGCCAGTCATGGCTCGTACGATAACCGCATCTTCCGCTGCCTCATCATCTCTCCTCCGGGCCGGCCAATCTAGGAATACGAGTCGCCCTTGGAGTTGTTGACGGCGATGCGGGATGCGATCAAGGCGCACCAGTCGCTATATTTCAAGGGAAGGATGCTTCACCGGGACATCTCGGAGAACAACATCATCCTAACCGACGCGAAGAAGACCGGCTTCTCGGGCATGTTGATTGACTTTGACTTTGTCAAGGAACTCGACGGGTGGCCGGTTAACCCAAAGCTCCGTACGGGTACCAAGGAGTTTATGGCCATCCGCGTGCTGCGTAGTATCGAGAACACTTATCGGCATGATCTCGAGTCGTTCTTCTATGTTTTGCTCTGGCAATTCATCGTACGCGGGTGGGATTTTGTGGGTAGGAAGAGCCCTGTTGGTGTCAGCGAGCTTCACGGTTGGCGCGCCGCCAGTTCTTTGGAGCACCTTGCGAGGAATAAGCAGGCAAACATGGACATGGAGTGTTTCGAAGATGTCTTGAGAGAGTTCCCGGTCGAGTTCGAGCGTGTCAAGCCGTTCTGCCGTAATCTGCGAACCATCTTGTTCCCGGTCAAGGATGGTGCCTTGTTTACCGGGACGCCGTCGGACCCAGCTGCTCTGTACGGAGCAGTTCTCGAGGCTTTTGACGAGATTATTGCTAAAGGGCGTAGAGATGAGTAGGGGAGAGGGAAAGCATGGCGAGGGACATGGGGGGCTTGCACTGGTTGGCGTACTCTCCTGGGAGTTGTTTGCTGTTAGTGCTGAGCACTTTCGGATTACGATTACAAGTATGTTCTTGAGCAAAGATATGCGGTAGAACAGAATATGATTACCTTTCATTCAGCAGCCAGTTCTTCGCTGCATCGAGGTCCTGTTGGCTCCTATTTCTGGAAGACTGCTCATAAACTACATTCTTGACTCTCGACAGGGGAAGCTTCACAAGACAATCGGAAGGCTCTGTGAATGATCAAGCAGATGATTGAATGGCGAAGAAAAAAAATGGTGCCTTGGAAAACGTGAACCAGTCATTCGTCCTTCCAAGTAGGTGGACGGTAGGTAGGCTGAGGTCGGATTTGAGTATCTGTAGTAGTAGGTGGGGATAGTATAGTTTATATAGTAAAATAAATCAACACCTTTCAACAATGAGCCGCCTGAGCTCAATCGGGTCAGCGATACTTGAATACAAGATCACGTGACTTGCCCGGTTAGCTCAATCGGTAGAGCGTGAGACTCTTAATCGAGAACACGTTCTGATGCAATCTCAAGGTTGCGGGTTCGACCCCCGCATCGGGCTTTTCCTATACAAACACCTGATTGAGATATGAAGGCGGTTTTTTTTGCTTTATTTTTTTTACTATTTTTTTTCTTTTTCTTTTCTTCTTCTTCTTCTTTTTTTCTTTTGTATTCTCACTGCTTTCTTTGTTCTCATGTAAAGACTTCTTGGGTTAAAGGAAATGCCAAATATGACATTCCAAGAGAGGAAACAAGACGCCCCCAGAAGATGAGAGACACGATTCTGTCTGCCTACTTTGTGATACCTCATGAAGGATCAGGTGCATATGCGGTAGAAAAGCAACTACAGGAATGACCATCTACCTGTCTGCCTATTCATCAGTTCTTGACTGGTGCCATCGAACTGGTTGCCGGTTTTCCGGAGCTACTCGTAATAGTCAACAGTAATCCCGTCAACTCACCGAGACTGGGGAGAGGCCCGAATAGCTTCGGGCTAAAACGCACCTCGCGGGCCGAATGTCCCTTGTCCACTTCGTACTTGCTGCAATCCTACCGAAAGTCCCTGCAAGAAATCGCCGGACATTCGAGGGCGGTGACGAAGTCGTAAGGATGGCAAGGCAGTTATATATCGCAGTGTATGCATGAGAGGGACGGTTGAGTTCTGTTTCTCTCGTTCAAACTTCTATAAGAGGCCAGTGTAGAGCGTCGACTCAAGGACCATGAGACTCGCAGAATCGTCTACAGCCACTGCGCTGGCAGCGGCTGCTGCCGCATCCGGGGCTTCGCTTGACGCATGTGTAAGGCCAACTTCTCTTCAGCTCCCTCGCATCACCATTCCGGCAACACGACGCTGACGCCCGCCGCAGTGCGCTCGTCTCGCCTCCGCGCTCGGGGACATTGTCACCACCACACCCTTCGCCGAGAGTGACTACTTCTCCTTACAGGAGTCGACCCTCGTGCCGACCTGCATCGTCCGGCCGCGTTCCGCACAGGATGTGAGCCGGGCGGTAACGATCCTCTCCACAGCACGGACGCCGGGGTGCCAGTTCGCCGTCAAGGGCGGCGGCCACACGCCGGCCGGGGGCTCTGCTAACATCCAGGGCGGCGTGACAATTGACATGACGAGCCTGAACGCGACGGTGCTGAGTGGCGACGGAACCTCGGTCGCTGTCGGGGCGGGCGCCGTCTGGAACGATGTGTACGGCTATCTGGACGAGTACAACCTCGCTGCCGCTGGTGGGAGGAACGGCCTTGTTGGTGTTGGCGGCTTGCTCCTAGGCGGTGGCATCTCGCATTTCTCGCCGCGTGTTGGATGGGCGTGTGATGGTGTTGTTGAGTACGAGGTATGTAACACTTGAGGACTGTTGCTTCCTCCTCCTTGCCGTGGTTCATTTCCTCATTTCCCACATCCTGACTTCGAAACCAGGTCGTCCTCGCAAACGGCACACTGGTGAACGTCTCCGCAACCAGTCATCCCGACTTGTATCGCGCGCTCAAGGGCGGCGGAAACAACTTTGGCGTCGTAACGCGCTATGACCTGAAGACGTTTCCGCAGGGCAACATGTCGGCGAGCACCATCTCGTATGACATATCCCAGGCCGGTGCCGTGTTCGACGCCTTCACCGACATCGCCGCCTCGCCAAACTTTGACCCCTACGTGTCCCTCCAGACGGGTCTGCTGTATGCCTCGGCGGCAAACGCGTGGTCGCTGAGCAGCTCGGCTTTCTACACGAAGCCAGTGCTTCATCCGGAGGTGTACAGCAAGCTCGAGGCTGTACCGAGCATTTCCAACACGTCCGAGATTACGGCCGTGGCTGCGCTGGCTGCAGAGAATCCGACTCCGCCACTGTGAGTTCATCACCAGCCCTACCTACATGTACCGACGAATGTTATATCACTGAAAAAGGATGTGTCTAATGTTTGGCGGATAGGAACTGGCTCTTCGCCACGTTGACATTTGGGACCTCGAGCGAGGCTATGCTGGACATCTTCAAGACCCTGAACGCATCCTTGTACGACTTCAATCCCGCCGGCGGTGTCACATGGAACTTTGCCTTTGAGCCCCTTCCCTCTGTGATGCTTTCGTATGCCAATGCCACTGGGGGGAACGTTCTTGGACTGAGCCCTGAGGATGGGAATGGCGTTAGTAAGTTGCTCCGCCCCGGAATCTTCTCGTGCTGTATACTTGTACATGCAGTATCCTACTGTATAGATATGACGCTTACATCAACAGTTCTTCTCTTCTCTGCTCTGTGGTCGAACTCGAGCTCCAACGATTCCATCTACCGCAAAGGCCGAGACGCCTTTTTGGCTGTCAGGGATGTCGCTGAGCGAAACGGGGTGCTGCGGAAGTTTGAGTATCTAAACTATGCAGGCCCGCACCAGTCGCCGCTGGCTTCTTATGGGAAGGACAGCCTGGACTTCCTTCGCCAGGTCAGCAGGAAGTATGACCCGACTGGAGTGTTTCAGCACAAGGTGCCTGGTGGCTTCAAGTTGTGGTGAGAGAGTACGTGTCATGGAGGAAACTGCGTGACTGTAAATACAGCTGCTTGAGGCTATGCAGGATGATGATGATGGACTTTCTGTTTACTAGAGAACCTCTACACCTGACTTCAATGTCAAATATCCTTCGAGATTGTTCGAACTTCAGTGACGCAAGGCAGTTGTCAACTTTGAAGTCGTTGGCGTCTTCTATAGACCATCCTTCAGCCTTGACTTATTTAGACATGTGAAGTTCGCATGCGACGCGCATTGCTTGGCATTCCTCACATGCAAGATGCTGAGATGCTGTTGGCTGCAGATTTGAACAAACACTTATATCACACTGAGCCAACCCAACGACAATGCGGGCATTTCATGTCCATGCGGGCGTCTCACAGTTTCATTGGAAATTCATCGATAGACCAAAATATAAGTATAATGCAGAGGGCCTTCATCTCAGCCTTTAGCCATTCCCCAGTTGCAATATATGCTCACCTTGAACATAAAATGGCACATGGGGTTGCGACCTACGAACTGAGCAACATCGCGGCTGCTGTTTCTGAACTCAACCTCGGCGGCAATGAACCGTTTCTTGACGGAGAATTTAGCGGGGGCGAATGTCGCATCTTCAAGCTGAGCTTTGCAGACCACGCGAGTGTTGCTGTTCGTGTGCGGCACGCCTCACATGACATTAGCCATGACAACCATATTGCCATGGTTCAAGACGAAGTTCAGATACCTCAAAAGCTCGAAGAAAGGGGCTTTCCTTGGGCTCCAAAGTGCCTCGGGGCCAGCTTGACTTTTGACAATCCTATCAAGAGCCCGTTCAGTGTTTCGGCTTGGATCGATGGCATCCCTCTGCGTTGGGATGAAGATTTCCCTGCGCAGTCTCTGAGGGATAAAGTCCTTGGCAGAGTCGCCTCTATACAGTTGTCATTGATGACATGCACACTGGAGACCCGTTTGTGAAGCCTCTGGGCATGTGAGAGACTAGACTGACTCTTGATAGGGTCTATTACGGCGAGGGCCTACTAAGAACGACGTCTCAAGAATCGACAAAAGCGAGTGGTAAACGGAGAACTCCCTGGGTTCTGTGAGCAGAACTGTCTGGATCAACAAGCTTTTATCGACGGCGTCCTTGGAGAAGATGGAGACAGCAAGGCATTTGCCATGAACCACGGCGACCTAAAGGCAAGCAACATCATTGTCGACGAGCAATACAACATCAAAGGGTACTATATCCCCCGACACACAGTTCCGCAACCTCTTCTGTTCAAGTCTGACAAATGATACCAGCATCATTGACTGGGGGCTTTGCAGAAATAGTTCCCCTCGCCACAGCTGCCCTCTTCCCTAATCTTCTATGGCCCGACGTATCAGCTCGACGTGCTCCGAGTCGGGCTACTGTACGAGACAGGCAGACCTACATCGACTCTTATTCATCGCAGACTTCGCTGGCGGCGCTGGCCATGATGCGCTGGCAGGGCGCTGGAGCCGTGGACTTTCGTATCTTGTATTTGACGTCTATATCGAGTAAGGGTGTACACAAGGCTATGGCACAGGCTGGTTGGAAGCTTTCTTACTGCGAGTCTGCAGGCGATGCTGAAGCTGGAAATGCCCTGCGCACAGAAGGAGAGACATAAGGTCAATGCTGCACGGGGTGTTTGTTCACCGAGACATTGAACCAGGACAGTAGACCCTTGTAACAGGGCAGCATCTATTTCAGATGGTGTATCATCTTCTATCTTAGACTACGGTACATGTTTCTCCAGCCCTCCCTGCTCGACATTTGGCCACCTGTTTCCCTTGACCCTGTTTCCCTTGACCCTGTTTCCCTTGACCTACCATGCATTGCGTCAGTCTCCTCCCCTGCGCTCCAGTTACAAGCCTTCTCACAGAGAACCGAGTAATCCCAAGTCTTCCCGTCCCTAATGGTACACGTATACCCCAGCATCTCGTCAGAGCTCCCTTTGTTGATCATGCTGGTTGACCAACGTCCACCTCGGCCATTTAACGTACATTCTTGCATCCCAGCTCTTCCTTCGTTAGTTAGACATTAAAGATTGGTAATTTGCAGCATACAGGCTGCAAAGCAGTCAGAAGTGGAGTGTTTTTCGTATCATAAAAGCATCAACGCTGTGGACGCAATGGCCATGGCTATTGCGACAGAGCCTCCAGCAAGCCCGAGTTGCGTTGCTCTGCTGGCAGGGACGAAATCGAATGGGCTTCCGCCGCCGCTCCCTGGCTGCGAATTCGGCGGGCGCGTTGGCTTTGGCTTCGCAGTTCTTGTTGATGAGGACGGCTGGTCATCAATTGAAGGCTGAGGCGTTGGGCTGCTGGGGTCTTCGGTGGTGGAGGTGGTGGTTGAGCTCGATGCTGCTTCTGAGGCTGTGTCGGCCCGAGATTCGGTCGAGGTGGACGATGCTTCGCTTGTCGTAATACTGGTAGTTGCTTCGGCAAGAGCAGAAGATGATGTGGCCTGCGTGGGTGTTGTCGAAGTTGACAATGTTGAGAATATTGGGCGCGGCGCCACACCGGTAGGAGTGGTCTTGGAAGTCGGCAATGGTGCTGGTACCGGCGGTGTTTGTTTCGGCGGAGCAACTGATGGTGTGGTTATCGGTATCGGTGCCTTCTTTGGGCCGCAGAGAACGTCCAGTATGTGTCCGGCCTGGATCTGCTTGAGCAGAGAATTGACGGGGGCGTTGACGCTGAAGCACAGCCCTCGTACGGTGAACTGCGCTGCTTGGAGTCCGGCGATGCAGGACTGGGAGCATGAGGCGCCTGCGGCGAAGTCGGCGGGCGTGCATCGCTGGATGGGCATGTTGTAGGCGTAGAGGCATTGCACGGGCACGGAGGTGGTGAGGCCCTGGAAGTTGGACAGGGTCAGGAGGGCTCCTGACGCTGTGCTCGCCATGAGGGCGAAGTGGGCGAGACTGGCCATGGGGGTGATGCCCTACTGAGCGGTGTTGTTTGGTTCCTGTCGTTTTGTCCGTCTCTTGAGCTCTCAAGTTTGCTAAAGGTCGAGTATGGAGTTGAAGGGATGGAATCGATAAAGAGCAACGGCCCAGCCACCAGAGAAGAGTATCCGGGGAAGACGACAAGGTTAACTATCCGCATTCCAGTAATGACGAAGTTGCTGCCACGGAAACGACGGGATTGCTGGCCACTTTGGGTTGGATGCGGATCTCCAGCGTCATGCGAAACAGGGCGTGTCTCAGACGTTTCCCACTATGACGGCGCGCAAGAGCGATTGGCAGCTCCTGGGGGTCATGGTCGGATGAGCTTCCCGCATGCGTCAGCATTGATGTTTCTGGAGAGCCTTTTTGGCATGTTTCAATCATGGGGCTGAATGAAAGTTGGGGAGGCGCGTGGCAGAGGAGATGGACGATTAAGGTACTGTACGGGAAGGGAGTACTAGTGGTGATGCATGGGAGCGTGTGTTTGCTTGGGGGAGATGAAAAATCGTATAAGTCGAAACAGTTGTGATCAATCCACAGTTGATCGTGTCTCAACAGGAACTATTGTCACTATCGATCCGATTTCATCAACCTGGCAGTACATGCAAACTCAGCTTTACTGCTTTTCTTCCATGTTTCTACTATTTCTGGTGCACTTTTATGAGATTTGAGGTCATTTGGTGGGTGTAAGACAGAAGGATCTCTCTCGCGCCGGTAAGCAGTACGAAGGAATACTGTGGCACGTGGAAAACACCGATGGGTTGCTGCAGGTGCTTGTTTCGTACCTTTGTGACAACTTGGACTTGTTCAGTCTCTCTTATCAGCCTATTCATCACCTTCTCCTCGTCTCAACCTGCCATCAATGCGAAACACCATGTCAACGTCCGCAGGTCGATGAAACAAGCTACAACCCTTGCCTTGCCCACCTTGCCCAAGCGAGCATAGGCCAGGCACCGCCACATCTCTCTCTACCTTATTCACACCTTATTCACAATTTCACACGATGCCTCGCTCCCTTGCCACCAGCTGAAGTGGCCCTCGAGCCACGCGCCCGCTGCAGCGCCTGTTCTGCCAATGAAAGCCCTGCCCGGCCGTGTAGAAACCGGCACTGGAGCCCATGCTGCATCTCGCAGGAACACACCAAGGATGCGAATCCCGGCAGCGACACGGCAGAGAAGAGACACAAGGCAGCAAGGCTTTGAATGACAAAATGGGGAAAATGAGTCGACGACTTGATTTAGTGCCATTCGCTCCCATGCGATCTCCTTCGTTCTTTTCCGTCCTCCTACCGCCTCCATGAAGCTTCGACGACGCCTCTTCGGCACCGACCATCATGTCCCACTCCGGCGGCCGGCTCACAGACGCAGAGGAGCTGCCAGGGGCGCATCTGGGCGCGTATCACCAAATCGTGTCCACGAGGAGGAAGCCCGTCCCGGCGCGAGCGGGGCCATATCACCAAGGTGCATCTCCTTCTAAAGAGCGACGCTTGGGCAAAGAAGAGAGGATTTGCTGACCGGCTTCAGCTGCGCAAAATGACGATCTGGTAGATATTGACGTTGCAGAGGAGGAGGCTTCACCGCTATCGAGGCTCCACGAGTCTCTCGACGGCGGGGTTGCAGACAGCGCAGACTCTGGCCATCGCTCACAGACGCCTCCCCCCAAATGGCCGCGGAATTCCCAGAATTCCCATCCGGCTCTATGGGCGCCGATATGGCTCAGTCGAGTAGCTCTCGTCGCCTTTGCCATGACGTTTCTGCTCATGCTGCTGGCCACCGCTTTGCTCTATCACTTTTCTGAGGAGCACAGCGGACTCAGCGTCCAGACGGAGGCAAACCACTACGCTTGGAAATATGGCCCTACCGCAGGTAAGACGCATATACCTGGGCAGGAGTTTCTCTCCAGCTGCTGATTCTGTGCTATTCCAGTCCTTGTCGTGGTTGGAGCCCTTTGGCGGCAGGTGGACTTTGCAAACAAGATCCTGATGCCCTGGGAGGAGCTGAGAACTGGGCCCTCGTCGGCAGACAAGACCCTGCTCCTGGACTACATCTCTCCGTTGCTACCCATTGGCCTCTGGATGGCCATCAGGAACAGGCATTGGGCGGTGGTGATGTCTATATTTGGCCAATTGCTGATCATGGGCACTGTTTGTCTTCCCAGGGGACCTCTTCCTCCCTGCTCTTGTAGCTGTGTGCTAATACATGCTGCTAGACCGTCTTTTCAACTGGTTTGCTCATCCTAGAGCCGACTCAGATGTTCGAGAGCGACCACAAGTTCCAGCTTTCCTCAACGTTCCAGCTAAATCAGTCCGTCGATCCCACATTTGCCTGGGCAGTTGGTCCAGGTCCCGCGCAGACTTACTATGGGATAAACTTCTATGGACTGCGTTATCCTCCCGGCACGGCACAGAACTTTGTCGTACCCGAATTCCAAGTCCCTTCAATGGCGGCCAGCAATATCGACTACACCATGAGCACCGATGGCGCCAAGGTCGGCTATGACTGCGAACTCCTCCCCATCACCAACGGTACGGAAACTCGCATGCCCTGGCGAAGCATCCTCGCGCCATTAATTGTTGCCAACGTCACCACCAAGGATTGCGACATCAAAGGCGTCACCCTAGCTGAGGGTCCCGACCATAACTATTACCATGATAAGAATGCGACGCAGAACTACCAGGCTCAATTCGTCGTTTACCCCTGCAACTACGACTTCGATTTTAGCAGACAGTACATAACCCCAGGCAATTTATCGATGGACCTTCAGGTATACAACACCAGTCGAGACCTACGACTGTTCATGTCTGTTGTCGATCTTCGCATCTCGCCCTACAATGCTTCTGTGAGCGGTCCCCGGTACATGTATCTCCACAATGTCACGGCTGCTCTTTGCAAGCCATATTACGAGCTCGGCCGCTTTGAGGTTGGTGTCCCGAATGCCAACAACGGCTCTGCTCAGGCTCTCTTCTCAGCACCTTCAGCAAAGAAGAGTGCTCTCAGACAGTTTCCCCACGGATCCCTGGCCATGGCCGTTGATACCACGGTTGGCAAGTGGGTGCTGGGCAACGGAGGAGTCGATTATGTCCTGACGGCAACTGTGCCGACATTCTTCCAACTCATGTCGAAGAAGGCCGGAGTGAAATCCATCAGGAGCTTTATGGATCCGGAACTTCTCATCCGCACAGCGACTGATGTATTCAATGGCATCGCAGCGCAAGCGCTGCATTCCATCATCGTGCAGCCGGCCAATCGGACCACCACGGGAAGCATTAGCTATGAGGAGCAGAGGCTGCGTGTCAAGGCTCTTTCCACCGGCTTCATGTGCGGCTTTCTCGGTCTTCTGGTCATGATTTCCATAGCCATGATATTTACTAGACCTGGCTTTGCGGCTCCAGATCGACCAGGGGCAGCTCTCTCGATGGCTACTCTGCTCGCCTCCAGCCCCCGCCTCAACGAGATCCTGTCATACATGGGGCCTTTGAGCAACCAGAAGCTACAGCAATACCTTGCCGCATACCATTTCAGATCGACTAATGCCTCTGATCCAGGTGCGGGCGTTATGATCGAGCCAGTTCAACGAAATGAAGTTCAAACATTAAGCCATCCCGCCGGACAAGGCCAGAGTCAAGTGCCGTCATGGAGACCCATGGCGGGCGCCACTTGGTTTCTTGTTCTCGCGATATGTCTGCCGCTTGCCATCATTGCGTCTCTGGAGATTGTTCAGCATTTCTCAGATGCGAACAATGGATTCGTGAGCATTCACAATTCGAGCTCAGCTGTGCTTGCGACATATATCCCTTCAGCGGTTGCTCTAGTAGTGGCTAGTCTCTATGCTGCAATGCAGATGATGGCCGCAACCTTTGCCCCCTTGGCGCCTCTGAAGCGTGGGAAAGCCGGTGCGGGGAGGACCATCTCACTGAGCCTTGTTGCCCAGATATTCCCTCGCGCATTCTATCTATCCCTAAGATCGAAGAATTTCGCAGTTGCATTTGCCCTATTCGGCACCTTCCTTGGGGGCTTTCTCTCCATTATAGTGTCAGGTCTCTACAGCGGCATCAGCGTCCCGATTGTCAAGAACATAACGCTTCACCAAGGCGATCGATTCAACTTTGATGATGCAAACATCTCTCTGGACGATAATGAGGCGGCTGCCATTGACAACCTGGTTGAATACTTGGGACTGAACAGCACGAAGTGGATATCGGAAGATCTCGTCTTCAACACATTCACCCAGGACGCCATCTCCTCAACCAACTCAAGCACGAACGTGCCGCTGACGGTCAGCATACCCGCGGTGCGGCCGTCGCTGAACTGCACATCGATACCGAACGATGATCGGCAAGTGACAATCTTCAATCAGGAATCTGGTTCAGCCGTCTTTGCCATGCCTGGGCAAAGCGAGATTGTAACTCCTCAACCAGGCTATGTTTGGGTTGGCGTGAACACGACCATGAGATATGCCGACTGGTGTGAGGCTGCGCCTCACGGCATGGAGAGGGATGAGCCGTGGATGCAATACTTTCTCCTTCCCAACGACACCAGCATGGCATATGTCGGCAAAGGCTCTATTCTCACGTGGAGTGCGGGCATTGTAGGCGGCGATGGGGCGCTGAATACCGATCCGTCAACGGGAGTAATGGGCGACGCAATCAACGAGACGGACAATGGATGTCCGACATTCACCGTCACATTGGGCCAGATGAGGTTGAAGAAGTCGGGCAAAGGCTCCAAAGCCAAGATTACGGGTTTTGAGCAAGACCTTGCCACTCTTGTCTGCTATCAGAACATTGAGCAGGTCATGACCAACGTCACATGGCAACTCCCTCACTTCAGTCTCGATCCCATTCAGAAACCAGAGACAGATGAGCGCACAGCGAAATTCTTGAAGTCGAAGCGCGGCAGCCAGAGGTTTCCGTTTCTGCCGAACGCCTGGCTGAACGACTTGATCAATCCGCTGTTCAACCAGACATTGCCTGGGCCAAACAACACAGACCCTGCAAATAATCACGTTGACAATTTCATCAACGCTCTCGTCTTCTCCAAGGATGGTAGGCCTGTGACTGAGCTCGCCGGCGCCAAGAATGTCGAGAACCTCAGGAATATGACCCAGCGGCTCTACAAGGTGTACATGGCCCAGGCCATATCCCTCAACATGCGCGACAATAGCACGGATGGCGACGGGGCGTCTCTGCCCACGTACGACGGCGTCGTGACCACGTCTGGCCATCAGCGGCTGCAGCAGAATCGCGGACCCAAGATTGCGCTTCAGGTTGTTCTGGCAGTCATGGTTGCGTGTGGCATCGCGACGAGGCTACTTCTCCCGGTGCGAGATGTTCTTCCGCATGACCCGTGCTCGATTGCCGGTACGGCAACTTTGGTGGCTGGCGGAGAATTGGTGTCTCGACTGGCCTCGTCCATGGGTGAGTTTGATGGACGGACGAGTAGGGAGGTTCTGCTTGCGGATGAGTTGTTTAGCTTGAAATGGTGGCGGGATGAGAAGGGCGTGGAGCGATATGGCATTGATTTGGAGCCGTCATGATAGCAGCTGCGTGTACTTCGTATATAGTGATCCAAAGCGAACAGGGAGGCATTATGAGCCTCAAGCTTACGGTGGAACAAGTGGATGATGGTGACATGAACAGGTGATGATGCATAACTTGGACAGCTCAGCGAGCATTTAAATGCAGATTGAATAAGCAATCATGCTTCTTTTATTTATGCGGCATCATGAAGCAGATCAAGCGCGATGTCTGCAACCGATTGGTCGCTGCGTGGTGTTTCATTTCGCTGACCGGGCGCTTAAACCCAAGACCTGTAGACAAATCAAGTGGTGAGAGGGAATAAGCGCGATAAGACAGGGGCAATAGAGGTCTCCTTTAAATAGAGGTAATGATGACTGAGTGCTGTTCAACTTCATCTTGACTTTGTTTAGCGTTTTTTTCTTTCTTTTCTCTGTGCTAAGCGTTCTTTGCTATTTCTCTGTTGAAGTGTTTGCTTTGTTCTGGGTGCTTGCACGCTCTTGTAATTTATACGCGTCTGGCCTGTCTTCCAGCGCTTACACGACATACCACCAAGGATTGCCTGTATCAAGATCATCATGAGGCTCATTCTTTTCCTATACACGCTCGTTTCCATCATCAAATTCTCTTCATCAACAACCATCGTCACCATCACCGCCGCCCCAGCAATCCCCTCCAACGAACCCTCCTACGCCAACCCATCATCGTTCACATCCGCCATCCTCAACTCGACAAACACCTACCGCAAGGAATACAACGCATCATCAGTCCACTGGAACACCACCCTCGAAAAGTTTGCCTCCGAATACCTCCAAAACGACACCACCTGTAAATTCGCCCACTCAGGCGGTCCCTACGGCGAAAACATTGCAATAGGATATCCCAATGCTACTGCCGCGGTGGAAGCCTGGGGGAATGAAGACAAGGAATATGATTTCGCGAAGCCCGGGTTCACGGAGGAGACGGGGCACTTTTCGCAGCTGGTGTGGAAGGATACGAGGGCTGTTGGGTGTGGGAGGAAGTTGTGTGGTGAGAGGGGGTGGTTTGTTGTTTGTGAGTATTGGCCGAGGGGGAACGTTGGGGGGGAGTATGGGAGCGAGGTTGGGAGGAGGGTTGATGGGGGAGGAGGAGGAGGGTTGAGGGGGGGTGTTGTTGCCGGGGTTGCGGTGGTGGTTAGTTTTGTGCAGTGTGGGATTGTGGTTTTGGGGGTTTGGGTTGGGGGGAGAATGGGGGGGAAGTGAGGCTTCGGGAGAAGGAGGTTTTGTGGTCTTGTTGTAGAGTTGGTGAGATGGGGTATGGCGTTTATGGCTTTCTGGTCTAAGATTGGACATTCAGTGGATAACATGTATAAACATGTGAAACTTCTTGAAGGGTCTTCTCTTTCTACACTGCAAACGGAATTGAGACTTCAATGAAGGCACACATATCTCAATGCCCATCCTAAAGATTCGACATGGTGTCGATGCCGCCTGTGGATCCCAGGCTCATAGAGCGAGTTTGAGTCGTGAATGTCCAATCAAGATCCTCTGTGGCGCAATTGGCTAGCGCGTCTGACTGTTAATCAGGAGGTTGGAAGTTCGAGCCTTCCCGGAGGAGACGGGTTTACCTTTTGTGTTTTTTTTGGCGGTCTTTTGTACGTAAAATGTTGGTTTTTTCTTTCTTACAAGGCCAAGAAAAACTGAAACGTTATGCAGGAGGTGTGTGTTGGTCTTGGGACCTAGTGGACGAAGTAGACGAAGTAGTACGGAGAGATCATTGCGGTACCGATCCTAGAAGGATGGCAAAAAATCAGTAACTTGGAAGCATGATATTCCAGGAATTACATCAACCCTTGATCCTGACCTCATGGGTTCTTAGCCAAGGATGCTCATACAGTTCGTGTAATCAGTGCATGAACAAGGCTTCCATTATCTCAGAGTGACTCATGTGAGTTTCTTGCTCAGTCGAAACTCAATGGAATAAGCCTCTCTTTACAAACCATCTGTCTGAGATTATATCTCAGTAGAGGCATCTATGCTTTTCTCTACAGACTGCCCTAAATTCAGCGACTTGGTTTTTGCGTGACCTCGTCTTCAACACTGCTCCAATACAAACGTGCAATACCCAGAACGGGACTTTATCCCTTAAAGTGCGTACCGAGTCCTCTGTCTAATGCTCGCACCAAATCTGAAGAGTATCCACGGGATTGGGATCAGGGCAACGGCGATGAAGCCAAGCAGACTGGCGGCCCATTTTGTCGTCAAATTGTTGTACACTGATAGATCCGCAGCGTTAGAGCTCAGATGTCTTTGTTAACATGCTCTGTGAGATCAACGTACTCTGGATAACGAACAGCGGAAATGCAGCCGCGAAGGCGTAGCGCGTAAAGGCGTTTGCTGAAAGCGCCGAAGCACCATATCGAGCACCGTAGCAATCAATCATATACGTAATGCTGCATGCCTAGACCAAAGGACCTGTCAAAACCGTGGATCATATCAGGACGTCGAAGCGGGCTAACTCACGAATATGCATAGATTACCCCAATTGAAAGGAACGAGAGCAAGCACAGGGCTTATCCAGTGTACATCACGCCGGGCAGTCCAGGCAAACCAGAACAGACCAACGGCTACCCCCAGACTTCCCATCATGGCTGGATAAAGTCGCTGTTCGGGTGGCATATGGCCTGTGCCGCCCTTTTCTCGCTCCTCTTTTGCTCTCTTCTGGTAGATGAGTCGGTCACAGAGAATGTTGGTTGCTGTTGCGAGCAGCGCGCCGATGCCTAGAGAGATGAAGACGAGCCCGTTTTGATGGGAATCGAAGTCGTACGTCTTTTGAAACACCAATGGTATCGAAGCAAAGAAGGCGTAGAGTACTGCAAAGTCGAAGCCAATGTACAGACTCAGAAACAGGACAACGGGCTCGGTGAAGAGCAAATGCATGGGTGTCACCAGTGACTCGCTTGCCCACTTGTGTACCGCGCTCCAGCTCAGCGTAGGCATTTTCATCCCGGAGGACAGCTTTTCTTTGATGCTTTTCTTGTTGCGTCGCGCGAGTAGAATCTTCTTGTACGTCTCTTGCATGCCGAGGGCGAAGACGCATGTGGCGACGCCCCAGAAGACGGAAACCCATTCGAGCCACCGCCAGTTGAGCCTCTCCACGACGAAACCTCCTATGATCGGAGCTGAATCACAGTGAATATCCTAGTGTCACAGAATCTGGGTGTGGTCAGGCTCACCAATGCAAGGCCCCATAAAGGGGGCCATGACAAACAACGCCGTCGCCGGCCCGCGACGAGCAGGAGGCCACATGTCCGCCATTGTCCCTCCGCCGACGCTCAAAGCAGGGCTTCCAAAGACGCCAGCGAAGAAGCGGCAGATGACAACGCCACCAATGTTATTGGATGTCGCTGCTCCGATGAGGAAGAGGATGCAGATGGGCAGTCCTAGGCGGTAGACGATCAGTCGACCCGCGGATTCGCTGAGCGGTGCGCCAATGACTGGGCCGAATGCTAGGCCGAGACAGAAGAGGGAGATGCCGAGGAGGGAGACTGTTTCCGAGACGTGGAGGTCGTGGCCGGTTGCTTTGGCTCCTGGGGCGTAGGCTGAGGACATGTAGGTGCTTGTGAAAAGGGTCGATTAGCCAAATGACAACTTTGGACGTATCTGGAATCTGTGAGGAGGAAACACTGCTGTATACGTACACAGTAAATGCGTAGAGAGAAACGCAAACGGTATGGTAAAGCCGCTTTCCATCGCTCCAGTTGTAAGGGTTACGAGGGTCGTTCTCCCAGTCTAATTCGTGGCTGCCTTCGGGTGCGCTTTCGGGGTCGCTCGCTGGAGATGAGTCCTCCTCTTTGTCATCAGGCGCTATGTTGCCCATTCTGCGTTCTTCAGCGTCCATCTTAGTTCTAATCTCGCCCGAGAAAGATCTATAGAAACGACCAGACTATCGAGTTGAATCAAGTGAAGCGTCAAGAAGGCAGGTCTAAATCCCAACGTAGAAGGGTCAAAGCAAGATTCGAAAACGAAGTTGAAACCCAAATTGGGCTTCAACATTACCCATCCATATTAGTCAGGAGAGAGCAAGGAAACGGCACTGTTGATTAATCAAGCGGAACGACGGCAAGCTGATGTCGACAACACCGTATGATTGATGGGGGGTCAAATCACCCCCCCCCCGCATTTCCATTGGTATAGCCGTGAGCTTTAGTCCTCGTGATAAATCAATGCCCGCTTTGGGCTAATCAGGGAAGTGCGGAGTAATGGCATTCGGTTGGGCGAGCTGTTTTGGTGTTGCTCGTTCACAGATAGCTAGACTCATAGCAGCGTTTCACAGGGCTGTATAGCACGAAGATCTATTGAGCTTCAAATCTGTGACATGAAGGCAAACAAGGAGTATTGGATCTGATTCAATTTCTACAATCTCGTTGAAAGGGTTCCTGTCACATGTCCTGGTCCATCAGTCTCGAGGCATTATTACGACAACCTCGGGATATCTGCGTTGACATGCCATTTTCGGCTAAAATCGCTTGGTAATCCATTACCGTATTCGGACAGCAGATCCAGCCCATCATCGTCGTCTGTGAGGGGCTGGGAAGCGCACCGGAGGGGGAATCTCACAAGTGGCGCCTGGGAAAGCCTCCTCGTCAGATGCCCAGCTCTTGGAGGGCACACAAAGCGAGTGGATGAGTAATCAGGGAGCAGGGAAACACTACACATATGAAGTGCTGTGAGGAGTGATTCAAAGAGTAATTCGTCCGTAAGCGGGTCAGAGCTACGAAGCGGCTGAGATTGCCAACGATTGAATGGGGCCACAGAACATGAGGCAGTATGATATAAACACGCATCCCATGCCCGTCCAAGTTCGCGCACACAAAACCTTCTCAAAGGCATCCCTGTGCAGACGGAGGCGTCCTATTGGGCCTACAGGGTTCGATGATCGCTAATCAAGATGCGCTTGGCGCGAGAAGACAGCCCCCAGAGGACAAATCAACCTCATCGATTCGAGACAAAGGATTCGCTGGCGCTGGGGAGCAAACTAGCACCGATTCGTACGGACATGGAATCTTGGGCCTCTTGCGGGATCAATGACTGTCGAGTGAACTCGTTTCCACTGGCGACCAGTGCGATACATAAGGCGAACGGACACGCTCCCCCTTGCGTGTTCTTGCGCACGTAATTCATCCTCGGCCTGACATATTAGTTATCACGATTATTTACTCTGCTAAAGCGTCACGTGACTGTCAGGATCCGGGCTTCGGTTCGTTATTTAATAATCTTGTCTCGCACTGGGCCGCGTTTGGTGGCACAAATCAGATAATCCTGCCACCCCTGGCGGTTCGCGACGAGGAGCTTCGCTCATACAATTTGTTCGCTCTGCGATTGTAGAAGTGCCTGACAGCGGCCCAAGGAAAGCCTGAGTCTTCCTATCACCCTTTTGAGGGAAATCATTTGCTTTCAGAGCAGAGTCATATCATGTCGCAAACGCCTCCGAGGGGGAAGAGAAGACGGACTGAAGAGGCCGATCCTAAAGGCAGCGGAACTGTGGCGGAGGCTGGACGAGATGCTGGTAACGCCAAGGCAAACACAAACCATCCGCGGCCGCGGCCGGTGAGTGTGGATGTGAATGGAAATTCTGAGCCCATGGATGAAGCTGGTGAGTTGCGCGGCTTCAATATCGTATGAATCGCCAAAGCAATACTGACGATATTGGGCGTTTACAGAGAAGAGATATCGGGCCTGGCGCAGTGAGTTTCATTCACCACTGGAGCACGCAAGCATCCAAACCAGTCTCCCCTGCTCAGGACTGACCAAGCCACAACTCCAGAGAAAGGGTCTCCTCACGATGCCTTCTGCTTCATCTGCAAACGCGAAATGGACCTGCTAGACTGTTACACATGCAGGAGATCATATCATCAGCGCTGTTTAGACCAGCCACTTGACCAATTTTACCACAGCAACAACTTCTTCTGCCGCGTCTGCGTCAACCGCCAATGGCATGAGCACCTCCCTCCGCCCAGCCCTCCGCCATCTCCGCCGTTAGAGAGACAGAGAGTCGCCCTGCCGAGCCACAGGCCGAGCGTGCAACCAGGCGCAGAAGTTCAAGCGCCGCCCATTTCGCCAGCTCCTTCTGCGACGCCCAACCAGAATGCTCAGTCTTCAGGACAGACGTCCTTCACGTGGCTTTCGCAAAACCAGTTTACGGCTCCTCTCACGCGCTCAAGTACGATTGCAAGTCCACGCACGTCAACACCAATGTCAGGCGTCATCAATCTCAGCGGCCCCGGCCGCAGCATTGTGTCTGGTCCCCGCGGTCCCCGGTCACGATTTTCTACTCTGTCTCCGGAAGTCGACGATGCCGTTTCCTTGCTTCTCAGGGAGCTGGAATATCTTGGAGACGCCAGGCAGAAAATCTCACAGCTGGAGGACGTTATAGTGAGGCTACAGCAAGACGTCAAAATCAATGAGAATGCCCTCATCCTCGCGCAGCGCAACGCCGCTTCGTCGAACCAGCGCAGCTCGGAAGCTTTGCGGGTGGAGAACGAACGGCTGAAGAAGGAGGTGGATGACTTGAGTCGACTACTGGCAGACGAGAAGTCGCGGTCACAATCCCACCAGGCGGACGCCGAGCACTGGAAATCACAGGCGTTGAGTAGGCAGGCTGAGCTGGAGGAGCTTAGGGGGAAGCTGAAAAGCTTACTTAGCGGTTAAGCCTGCGCAAGAGAAGTTGCACGTTTGCTTTGTTATGTGTATTGAGCTTTTAAACCGGAGTTCGCGTGGTGCTTGGAGTTCGTGGGTCAGGGATACCCGTTTGGATTATTGTCACATATAAGATGCATTTCCGTCAATGTTTCTCTCAGTTACATCTACTCCTCTTAAATCTCTAGACAACACATGAGAGGGCTTGTTGCCTGCTTCCAACTGACTAATTGGAGGATACAGATAAAATAAGTCTCGATGCAAGTGGCAGGCTTGCGGCCTTGCATGCGGCGGACTTCAGCTTCTGCGTGTATGCAGCTTACGTTCGCCCCCCTTTCGCGCGATACTATCCTAGTCTCCTGTGGTATGATCATCATGATGCACGCCAACCAGGCGGGAATCCTCCTTTGGTGCTCTACGGATATCTCTCACAACCTGTGTGATTGCTGTTGACCTCTGCAGAGAGCCATATTCTACAGCCGGATACGGTATTGGCATTACGATAGTAGAAGAAGAAGAAGAAGACTTCTTGTCGCAATGCTTTGTTCTTCAGTCGGCTACTCTATACTCTCCACTAACCTACCTGATGGTGGCCGGGGTTAGACAGCTGGAATACAGCGACTACAAAACTTGAGCATTGACAGCACGATGAAGCTCCTATCGGGCCATATAGTCTTGGTGAAGTGTTTCGGCTCTCATTCGTGTGGCTTTTTGAGCTCATTGTCAGTATTCGGAAAAAAGGTAAACAGGCGTCCTCGAAAGTCCGTTACTGTTATCGTATCCTCGATATACCTGGGCAGCGTTGGTATATGCTCTAAACCTTGGGATTCTGGATCTGAAACAGTATCCTTACTCGAAACAGTATCCTTACTCCTAATCGCTCCTACAAGCAACTGACGTCTCTTCATTTTCTGATCCATCCCAATCTTCATCGTCGTCCTCACCGCCATCGTCTTGTTCTTCTTCAGCTGGCTCTTCTTCTGCCTCTTCATCTCCCGTATCCTGTGATGATTCTCCCCTTGACGAAGCAGAGTTCTTGGCCATCTTGTTTCCCCCTCCCGTTGCATAAAGGACGTGCGACGAACCAGAATGCAGCAACTACTTACACAGCGCACATTTCCAGCAAATATCGAAGATGGCGACGAGGCAGTCGCCTTCACGGCACTCGTAGTCCGCTCCATTACCCCCCTTCACCGAAGTCTTTCGCAACATGGTCATTCTCACAATCTGCCGCAGACCACGCCCCGATGATGAGAATAATGCTAGAGATAAGGCGAGGTTAGAAAGGGGTTGGTCTGCTCTTTGGTATATCTAGCCTTGTCACAAAGATACTCACTCTTCCTTGGGCACGTTCAACTCACTGAATGATATCGAGGTGAATTACTTTTAGCCTCGCCATGGTTGTGCTTTTCCACTGATCCTCTAGAGAGGGGGGCGTGGCGTAGAAGAGAAGCTGAAAGATGTGGTGATTCTGACAATGAAGAAAGCACTGGGATTGTTCCAGACTAATTGCAGTTGCTCACTCCTGAAGGCTCGAGTATTGGGAGGTTTTGCAAATGCTTCAGCTTTAAGGCACCTGCTAAACGAGCGAATAACTAACGTAGACGATGATAGGATTAACGACCTACCTACGTACCTCATGCAAAGATTAGGTACTTCACGACTTCTGGAGGACCTAGTTGAGGCCTGTTATCCGAGGATACGACATGGGAGTCTCCCTTTCACGCTTATGAACATGGAAATGGACGGTATGCAGAAGGATAGCTCTTATAAGGCAATGGCCAGACGATAACCATCCCTTCACTTCACTGCTCACTGCGGAATTACGGGATCAGGACCACGTCAGTTAGTCTCCTGCAATGCACGTCACGCGTTATTTCTCGGTAACGATATGCAACACTATTCGTTCAAGCACATACACCAAAGGCTATGTGCTGTGAGTCCTTCTTTCTACCGTACATGTATAGAAGAGGGGTCGAGAAGTGTGGGTTGCGATATTTCGCATCATGTATGTTTCTCCGCGGCACGCCACACATTGCGCAGGGTGATATCAGTCAGGCTGGGGTCATTCAGCTTGATGCTGCCCAATCCTGCCCGTGCCTCCTCATCGTATACCCCGAAGCCTGTTGGTGGGAGGGCGCTTGGGATCGAAGACGATTGGATCGACCTTGCGAGGCTGGCTGAAAAGCCCGTGAATTCATTCTCGTGCCGCAGTTTGACGGTTGGCCTCCACAGTGACTTGCACCGTAGCAAGCGAGCGGCTCCTGTAAGGCGCGGCGTCTCACGATAACAGCACACTGCATGGCGGCTGCAACGCCACTGCGGGTGTCTGGGCTCTCCATGAGCGTCCAGGAGGCGCTGTTATGCAGGCCAAAGTTGCGGCCCTGGGTGTCCGCAGAGCCTCTCACGGTTCCCATGCTCTGGAGTTCCCGTTGCACCGTCTTAGTCCTCTCGCAAGACAGCTAAAAAGTTCAAAGCGTGTGTGTCTTCTCAATCGAACAGGGTTTTATATCCAACTTCGATACTCAGCTTTCCGCGAATACAGCCTCCTAGACCTCTCAGAACTAGTTTTAAATCAACGCAAATACATTTCATTCTACGTAGGTCGTTTTCCCAGAGCATTTCATGTTCGAAGCATAACATAATAACCCTGCGGCCTTTTCGTATGAACGGGCTAACATCTAGTTAGTATAAAGAAACCACACACTCTCATCTAATCAACAATGCCATACGGAGTCTGTCCTTGGTGCGGAGGCGACGTTGAGAAGGTCACTGGGGGTGGTGTTTCTGGGGCAAACTTGCGTTGCACCACGGAGCCTTTCTGTAGAGGTTTTTTCACGATGTTCGATTGGGATGAAAGCACTGGATTTGGCCATTCCCAACGCGCACTGTACTATGGCCAATTGGTCAACGGGGTATACAGGTTCACTAGGTGTTGATAGCCTACAACTGGAGTCGCGGAGGAGTATCTAGAACCAGTTCTTATGCGTGCTGAACTTTTCCAAGGCGCCGTGTGTAACGGGGCCACGAGCCTTGTGCCTATAGGTAGCAAAAGTAAGGTTGCTCGCCGACAAGGCACACACGACACCAGCCTCGCCCGAGCAACCGCTATACGCTGGAAGGACGAGCCGTTCATTTGCGCTATGTTGGCCGACATGCAGGACGGCGACAAGAACCTCAGAGACAGCATCAGAAAGAAACTTCGAGATTTTGTCGATGCAGGTAATGAAACGCTGCGCAACTGCATCCACTGGTCTATCGAGAACCTTCGTCCCAGCCTGGCGGTGCGACTAATTGTATAGGCCGCCGGTGACCAATGCTTGCTGGCCATGGATGGAAAATGATACGCGTCTTTGCACCTGGCCGTTGAATATCCCAAATGTCTGGAGTGCCTGGAGGTGATTAGGGCACTCCTCAAGTCCCTCAAGCGGACAGCGACTGGATCTCGGGAGGTGTCCAATGCATCCAACGCACCACTCACGGCAAATACGAAAAGGTCATGAACCAAGAAGCTTGCGAAAGGCAAGAACCCGACAACGCCATCTAGAATGCCCGAGGATAAAGAAAAAGAGAAGTAGATAGAAGAGGATACTGAAGATAAGCTGAAGCTCTAATATCTCCGTGAAGGTTGCATTGATCGATGATGGTGTTGAGATAACAAACAGGAACCTCACAAATCGCATCTACAATGGCTGGACGTGCGACACCGAGCATGAAGGTAATGGGCTGGAAGGTATTCCGAGGCCTTACACGAGCTCGGGACGGCACTTTCATGGCATCGACGATTTGCCGCATCTGCCCAAGGGCGAAAACCTTCGTGTTCCGGCTCGACGTAGTGTCCAGACGTGGAGAACGGGCACACTTCACTGCCAAGAGCGCGGCGGATGTAAGTACAGTCTAAATGATTGACGTCTCATCCACCGAGATATCTAATGTTTTCTTGTGATATCAGGCACTCGAGTTGGCCATTGATCCCAGTCGAAAATTCGACATTATCTCAATGTCGTGGACTATCGTCAAAAACCAGACCAACGCGGAAGCTCGACGAGTTCCTTAAGAAAGCTACTGCGGGAAACCGCCGGCTCGGTGCCTATATGCGGCACCGAGCCAACCCTTCTGCCGGCACCTCCGCAAGCAGTGACAGTGGTACCGACATGCTAGGGAGCAAATCTCTCGAGCTCATCAAGCAGCCGAAGCAGATGCGGGACATCTTTGACCACATGACGGGCAAGAGCAGCTCTAGTGACCGCTACATTGAGGCGTATGACACTTTCGGGCGTTTGGCTGACGAGCTTGACGTGTTTGGGCCGAGAAATCGAGGAGCTCAGCGACAGGATTGAGAATGAATTACGGAGAGGGACTGTGGAAGCGAAAGTCGCGGAAAAAGGAGTTGCTGGAAAAGAAGGACTACCGTATGACGAAAATTGTCCTCTTGGCGTTCTCGTTCTTCAGGAACTGGTAGAAGGTCGCCACTTTCATCGTCCCGTATATACCTACTTGTACCAAGGTTTGCGTTCCAACAAGTGTTCCGGCAATCATCTCAGGCCTGTGACAGGCAGGCAGGGTGCTTTAACACATAGGTCGTATCATCGGATCAATATCTCAGCTCGGAGTCCCAAAGCTTTGCGGTCTCGTCAACGCTCCCCTTTGATGCGCATGAGTACGGCGACTTTTACGACTTCTCAGAGCAACAAACAAAGATAGGTACATGAAAACTAGGCTTCTCTATCGAGAATCTATATACAAACCAAAGTAGTAAAGAAACACAGCGCGATTCGGTCTAAGAAAAGCAACAAAGCAAGACTCACTAAGCCTCGCCGCTTCAATAAGTCTCCTCAGGCCTCGTTAGAAGGCTCGCTCGTCGCCCGGTTCCACGAGGTCCGGATGGCACCCCAATACTCCTCATTAAACATCTGCATGTGGCGCACATGGCCACTGCCCTTGAACATGTGATTATCAGACTTGTAACCTCTTTTCCTCGCCTCCGCAATGTGCTCTTCAATATCCTGATAGGGGATAATATCGTCGTCCTCGCTGTAGATGTACAAGTGCCGCGTATCCTTGGTCTCATAGTACGGGTTTATCACCGCCTTGACACTGAATGCCGGTGCGGGCTCCTTTCCGATAACCCATTCGAGGAAGCGATTCCCGCAGAGGAATCCCGCCCAGAGGGTCTGCGTCACGCCAAACGGCCAGGGGAACCAATTCGCCGTGCCCAGAGCCATTGCGCGCGACCAGCGAGCCAGGTTCTCGCGGGTCATGATGACGCTTCCCGGCGTGGAGTCGAGCACCAGCAGATGGTGCGGCATGGGCTTATCATGGACGAGGCGATAGGCGTTGAGCGTCGCGGCGTAGTTGATGCCGCCCGTGTTGGACATGATGTGAGCCAGCACGCGGTCTTCCTTGTCCTGGACATCCTTGTCGTCGTCTTCCGACGCCCGGGGGAAAATGGCGTCGATGACGGGCCGCATGGACTGCGTGCGCTGGTCGAGGCCGGACCACATGGCCTTGGAGATGGGCGCCAGGACGACGATCTGCGTTGAGCAGGGGAAGAGGGCGCGGTATCCGTCGGCGTATTTGATGAGGTTCTTGGGCTGGCCGTCGCCCCAGGAGTAGATGAGCACGGCTCGGGGGTCGGTTGGGCGCGGGACGGCGTCGCTTTCGGGGTCTGGATGGCGGATGAAGACTTGGTCGGACAGGGGGCTGAAGCCCGGAAAGAAGTCCTTCTTTTGCTCATTCATGGTTGAAGATTTCTGATCTTGAGCACGAAATTCTAGTTGAAGTTGGTCGAAGAGGTTGAATCTTCTGCTTGTTGGGCTTCTCACTTGATTTGCATCTTCATCAGCGATACGGATTGGAAAATATGTACTCGATCATCTTTGTTGGGATGCGGTGCCTTGTTGGGCACGTTTCCGACCCGCCCGTTCGGCGAATTGAACATATTTGTTAATGCTTCTCCGTGCCTCGGTTCAGCTCCTTCGCGGTGATCTGAGTAATGCTTGCGGCGAGGTTGTCGTGCAACTAGAGAGACAAGCTTCGAAAGACTCGAGTTGACAGGATATAAGCCAAGATGCCGATGATAATGAGCTAGAGTGGTGACTTTACCAACCGCCTGTCAGAGCAACAGGTGGCGCTCAAACGTTGGAACCAAAAAGGAACCCCAGATCAATCTGATCTCGGTCGCTTTCACATGCTTTTGACGTCCGACGGCTTGGTCCACTATGCAAGGTCAGGTCCACTAACTGACAGGGCCTTGTCTAGTGCTTCCCACAAAACATGGAGGTTCCTTGATGGGAAACGGAGGCTGTCAGTTGGGTGTTGCTCCGTGGTTCCGGGAACGATGGAGATTCGGTGACATGCCGTATCGATTTGATGGCCTGGAATGGCAAATGGTGGATCGGCTTGACCAGGTTGCTGATATTAAATGCCCAACAGTTGGTTGTTTGCTTACATTTACTGAACGTGGGAGCGTCTGACTTTCATCATTCAAACAGAGATAGTATTGCAGATGAATCGGTTTGAACCTGAGGCTTAATGACAGGGCATGATTGTCATTGTTCCAAGTCGAATTCAACCGACGGGACGACGCCTTCAGCAACATGTTCTGTATTTGGTTAACACGAGACGCAAGCCATCCGGTGGAGAGCTGTGTAGTAATCACGATTAGTCAGACACAGTGGGGATACGGAGATGGCAAAGACTATGATGCTATGCAAGTAGGTAAGTCAGGATCTCAAAGACATTGTATGCGAGTGTAATGAGATAAGTCAGGAGACACAATGCTCGGGGACTATGTTTCCTTTTCTTATGAAAGTGTCGCTCTTGAAGTGCCGCCCTAATAAAGACTGGTTTTCTGCCCACGTTTTCAGCATCCAGGGTTGATATCAACAATCCCTAGCTGCAACCAACACACTACTTACGATCTGGCACTTCGATTACTTCTGGAACTCAGGTCTGACCTTAATCTCCTCAACAACCTGCTGCGCATCTGGGTCGCCCTCTTCCGCCATACGCTTAAACTCGTCCGTGTTATCCTTGACCCATTGTTCAAAATGACCAGGCTGGCCATACGTTAGTAACGAAGTTCACCTGAGACACAGAGTCAAACTTACCAGAGGCAGATGGAACCCCGCTTCCTTCGCAACATCAATCTCTCCCATGATGAAAACACCTTTCAGCTGCTTCGTAATCGAGTCCTTTCCAACAGTCTCGTTCCAGAACCCCTCAAGCTTATCGGCCATGCCTTCCAGCTGCTCCTGGGTGCGGCTAGTACCACTTCGAAGACTGACAAACAGGCGGTTGATGTTTCGCGGGACACCGCCGACGTATGAGTCTGACAGGGGGCCCTGGGTGACGTCGATGAAGCGGACGTTGACGATGAATCGCGGTGCTCTGAATGTGGTGGCGTGCCAATCGGTGATTCTGCGCACCAGAGCCATTTTCTGGGTCTGGCTGAGCTTGATGGCAAGTTCAAAGTTGTACATGGGCATCTTGAAGGATGTTTGAGTGTCTACTCCGTACAATGTGGTTGGGGTTATAATTTGATAGGAGAGGTTTCGACGAGTCTCTGTGTTGTTTTATTGAGGTCAAGTATTTGTTTCCCAACTCGGCAAGCGCCCCTCAAGTCTCTTAATCGGCCGATATCGGCTCTCCCCGCATTCTGCCGTGCAGTATGTGGAATCAAGTTGGTGATAGTTGTCTAGAGCAGACACCATCGATTGGTCATCAATCCAGAAGAGGACAAGTCATCGTCTTATTGTTGATCCATCGCGGATACCGTCGGATGGATAGAAAGAAAGACTGGACAGGGGTTGGTTGGCAAGCAAAGATGCATTGGAGAGCAGAGGAGGCTATAACAGCTCCTCGATGACTAATTAGTCTTACATAAGAGTTGCCTATTTGGGAAGCCCATACAGAAAGGGAAGGCAGTCTTTTCAATGAGGGACAAAAGCATGTCAGAAGATAATAGAGTCCATCTCTCTCGAAACTACTTTTAAAGGAATTCCTCTAGCATGAGAACTCATGAGTATACTCGGTAACCATCGGTAGTGTTAATCATCCCTGGGATCTGATCTATTTAGTCCGCTGTAACTACAGATGGCTTTGGTGTCGATGGCTGGATTTGACAGTGAGACTGCCGACGGCAAAGACATCCTGACCTTCGTTTGGGTTTGTGGGGGTATATCAGGTTTGATTCTGTACAGAGTCCGAGTACTGCGGCCCAGTACTTTGATGACTCTTGAGAAGTAGAGTTGATGTGCTAGACATCGACGCGGAAGTCGTCTGGCCTCGGATAATACCTGCCATAGAGCCGTACACCTGCGTATCGGTCATTTTTGGGGATATGGTCCGGGTGCGCTATCTATTGGTTCATGACCAAATTTCGTACACGAATGAAGCAATATGTTTCGTGTGCATGTTGCAAGTTGTGGCCCAACGTCGACCACCATGTCAACTGGAGCTACCCGTGAATGCATGTAGTCTCTGAACTGTAACACCGAACTTCCTTGGATATCCAAGGAGACAGCAATCAACTGGGCGATCTCTGCAGAGATGGGAATAACAGGCCATAATGTCAGCTCAGTTATCGGCCGTCTAAACTCATTTCGGTCTGTGTTTGGTCACACTGTATTTACACTCGCACGACGTGATACCTAAGCGCCAAAAAAGCTCGGATGCTCGAAGTTCTTCGGCTGATGAAATGTGCTCTTCCATGATGTTCTTTACTGTTGATAAAAGAAAAACTATTCAATGGGACTCGAGATAGTTTCCTAAAACCGCTTAATTGGTCAGGTCAATGATTCATGATGATCCATGATCTACTAGCCGAAGGCTGCCAAGCGACACGAGAAGCCGAAGCTTGCAGTAGCATCAGGCGAACTGCCAAAACACCGCAACAGGGCTATAACACCGAGCCCCGTCAAGATAACACCGCAATTATAACACCGCAACACCGCAACACCGCAAACGCGCCCGACTTGTGAGAATCATACGGGAAACACGGCATCCAGAATCTGACAAATGACGATGACAAAGCCACGACTCAAGCTGATTGAGCAATGACAGGGTTGACTGGCCTCGGCTACGTCGATACCGTCCAGCTTGTTCCGGGTTGCTTATTCAAGTCATCTCTTTGGGGAAAAGAGCTCCGACCGGGTATACGGAGTGTCTTGCTATCGAGAGAATAGTTGGTTTTCAGCTCTGCGCCCCTCGTTGTCATTGAGTATATATACTCTGTTGAAGTTCAAACATTTTTTTTTCAACAATTCTTCTCAAACAAGTTCATCGAATCAGCAAATACACAGCTTCAACAACCTTAAACGCTCCAATCGAACCCATCTTCAAAATGCAGGAGAAGACAGCCGTTCTGCTCATCGACCCTCTCAACGAGTTCTTGCACCCAGAGGGCAAGATCTACTCCCTCGTCAAGGACAGCATGAACGCCACCGACACCGTGAACAACCTCCAGAAGTTCGTCAAGATCGCCAGAAGCAACAAACTGCCTATCCTCTACTGCCAACACCAACTGTTCGAAGAAGGCCAGTTTGACGACTGGAAGCACATGTCCAAGAGCCAGCTCACCATCCAGCAAACCAAGGCCTTTACAGTGGGCAGCTTTGGAGCAGAAATCATGAAGGGACTCGAGCCGGATCGGAGCAATGGCGATGCGATTGTCTCACGCCACTGGAACAGCAGGTAAATTGCTGAAATGCCAATGGTCTTCTAGAGATAGGAGCTGTGTTGGTGCTAACAAGGGATGTAGCTCTTTTGCCAACACCGATCTCGACTATCACCTTCGCCAACGAGACATTACGCATGTTGTCGTTGCCGGAATGGTTGCTAATACGTGCCTGGAATCTACTGCTCGCTATGCTGTCGAGATGTGAGTACTGCAGTGTCAGTTGTAAAGAGCGTTGGCTAACGTAGGATCACCTCAGGGGCTACCACGTTACAATCATGTGCGTATACTCTGTGACCTTACTTTTTCGCAATCTTGATTTGCTAACCCCATTATAGAAGCGATGCAACTGCTGGATTTTCGATTCAGCTGAAGGAGGCCGCAGAGAAGATCATCTGGCCGACCATCGTGGATGAAGTTTTGCAGGTGGACGAGTGGGCCGCCAAACTGAACAAGACGGCCTGATAGTGAGACTAATGGCTGGAGGGAGCAAACTAAATGTCTTCAAAGAACCAATCTAACTCGTATAGATAGTGAATACATATCTCTACCTTTTCCTTATGCCCAAAACAAGGAGGAATTTGAACCATTAATGACTTGAACCCCACTATCACACATACTCCTTGTTCGCGACTTTCTCACACAGCTCTTTCAACGCTTTAGCACCACACTCAAAGTCTTGCAGCTCCAGATACACCTGAGCCGAAAACCGTGCCCACAAAGACCCCGAAATGAACGCGATATTGACAAAAGTATTGTAGTCCCGAGCAAGGGATTGCAAAATAAAGTCAATAACCTTTGGGACATCCGCCAAGGGAACCAAGCCTGCCTTTTCCGCAGAAACGCCCGAGAAAATCTCAAGAGGGAGCTGGACATTGGCAAAAGCAACGCGCTTCGACTCTGGCATGGGTAGCGTTCGCGTCTGCAGTATCTCAACTACAAGCTTTTCGCCTTTACGGGCTAGCGATTGACAATAATCTCTAATCGCTTCCTCTCCTCCACAAACCTCCTTTCTGAAACTGATTGCGGCGGGTATGCACAGAGAGGGGCCATTGTCGATTGTTCCAGTATAGCTGAATTGAAACACAAATGGATTCTTGGAGGCTGGAAGTTCGTATGGGCTTATGTACTGCTTCATCTGCAGGACCTCGGGTAGTGGTTGAAAACCGTGAGACGTCGGAAGCGAGGACCGCATGAGCTGCTGCTTCTTCAAGGCGACGTATAAGACAGCGCAGGTATGTGGCACAAAGAGCCATCTAGCAGCATTGTCAGTATATGAGGTACTTATAGCCACACGACCAATCGAAGCCTCACTTGTGGCAATTTGTCGTCAGGAAATCAGCCCCCAATTTGTCCAGATCCAGGTCAATCAAGCCAATGCCATGCGCCCCATCAATGGCACTCAATGCCCCGAATTCTCGACATGTTTGTGCTAGACGCTCAAATGGCATCCTGAGCCCAGGCATGCTCATGATAGTGTCGAAAATAGCCACCCGGACACGGCCACGATGCTCCTGCAACACAGATCGAAACGACTCAACAAGCGTACCATCATCATCCGTGATGGGATCAAACGGGATATAGACGCTCTCGACAGGCGTACTTTCGACAAGGTAATCCACCGTCTTCTCGATTGCTCCATAGGTCCCTTGTACGTATGCAATCATATCACCCGGCTGGTACCTTAAGTTGCGAAGCACTGTATTCAGCGCCGTTGTTGCATTCGGCACCAGGACAATCTCATCCTTGTCGGCAGCGTGCAGATGCTCTGCGAGTATACCACGGATTTCATCCAGTTTCGCCGGATAGGTGTATCGGACGAAGTTATCCGGCTCGGCTTGGACTGCGTCTTGGACGGATCGTAGAGCATCGCGCACTGGACGAGGATATCCTCCGTAGGATCCTGAGGATAGAGATGACGTCTGGTCAGATTAAGATCCTTGTAATAAAGGGTAATGGGTAACTTACCTTGGTTCAGATGGATGAAACCCGGTTTGAACATGAAGTGCTTCTCCCCGAACGCCCGTCCAAAGCTTGGGGGGCTGACAATGTCTATTTGTTCGTCCATGTCGATCACCAAAATGGACAGGAACAGGATCGTATAGAAATGGGATGTAAAGAACTCGGAATGTCCGTATGAAGAGACTGAGATGAGCGATAAGGAAGGGTTGACAACTCGGTATTTGCACCCCATCCGGATCAATTCTTGTCGCCGATATGCCTGACCGTACTGCATTTGGCCCCAGCCTAATCACGACCATTAACAACTCCATTCCTTCGCCGCAATCGGCTGCTTCTCCTTAGTGTAAGGTAATCACGGTGTCCTGAAGGCCATCACTATTGGGGGATACTATCCATGGCTATTCGCGGCATTGCTGATTCAGCCGGATGACAAAGAGCCCTCGATCGTCATCACCGGAGCCAATGAACGCCTCAAACCGTTCGATCGGATGACAAATTCAATCCGATTTAGGCGAGGGGTATCCGCTTGAAGAGTCCGAGATATCGCGAGAAATGGAATCAATGGAGCTACTACGCCCTTTGAGGTGGGGTTGACGATAAGATGGGATTCTATACGGTGGCACAGCAGAAGCAAGATGGGAACTCGGCCTTGTAGTCGTTGAATATAAAGTATGGAACACCTAGATTTAAGGAAGATATCATAGCAGGTGTCCTTCAACCTTACAGAGCCACAGCTGTAATCACAAGACTCAACGGAAAGGAACAATCAACATCGCCAAGATGCCGTCTCCCCAACCAGTCCAAACAGACGCCGCCCCAGCGCCCATTTCCCTCTTCTCGCAAGCCCAAGTCTACAACGGCCTCGTCTACTGTTCCGGAAACATCGGCATCGACCCAAAGACGGGCAAACTCATCGAAGGCACAGTAACGGACCGCACGGTGAGAAAGAAGAAGCCACGATAGCTATCCTAGCAGCAGCAGACGTGATTGAAGCTAGTCGCTAAACCCCCCCCTATGCACAGGAGCAAACCATCCGCAACATCTCTGCCCTTTTGGAAGCCGCCAATTCGTCCCTCAAGCGGATCATCAAGGTCAATGTCTACTTGACCACGATGGACAACTTTGGGCCCATGAATGAGGGATACGCAAAGTTCTTTTCCGCTCCTTTCCCCGTAAGCCCATGTATCCCGTCGTTGGTTGAGTGAGAGTTGAATTGACTCAGATTCAGGCTCGGACGTGTGTCAGCGTCGCCGGTTTGCCGATGGGGTCTGATGTAGAGATCGAGTGCGTGGCGGCGTTGAACGAATAGATGATAGGAGAGTTCTGTTTTGCATCCGCGGCGTTGATTGAAGCCATGACAATTGAAGCAGTCATGCCACCCACGCTCATCGGCATTTGCTGCATTGGCCTTGGGCCAAATTGGATGATGATATCCGCTTTCGGTCCCAAAGAAGCAAATCTGTATGCTGCATATGCGCACAGGTAGAATGCGGCCAGCCCTGTCAGCAAGAAGTCCCGCGTCGCTGCAAGATAGATGAAGAGAGATGTCATAGTGATCAATGGAGTGCTTTAAGTCTTATAAGACGATTTAGTCGCAGATATTGCTGTGTCTGAGGAAAGCGTGAATAAGGTACTGAAAGCTGCACACGAAGAGAACAATGTACATGTAACCTGATCAAACCTCCCCCCTGCGGCAGCGGTCTGTCTCCGACCCGCGGACCTTCAAGAAATCGCAATCGGAACGATAATGTGTTCATCGTTTCAAGACTTCTCTCGGAATATGAAAGGACCCCGCTTTGGTATGGGAATCGGCGCGGAATCTGGCCTCGTATGCTCCGTGGAGGTATCGCATGGGCTATGACCATATGAGAAGGCTATCAGGTCGAAACGCATCTGCTTTGAGGAAGACGAACTGGGATTGGTGGCTCACAAGGATTGGAAGCTTGCCGTCGACAAACTCCGCTCGGCACTTGAAAAGGCGGTAACTGCGGAGTGCCATATGCAGAATAGATTGCTTCGGACGGAGGACTCGATGGCCGAGGCTCCTCAGATCGAGGACGTGATCATCGGTCGAAGATTGTCTGGGTGAATTACAGAGGACCAGGCATCTGTCGAAAGGCTAATTACTGCTAGGCAAGTGGATAGGCCCGTTCTAGAAGCGTCTTTCAAGCCTTTGAACAGTGACGGATTTGAAAGTACGGAGTTCGGGCTCCCCGTCTGTGATCGAAATGGCGTCATGTATCGACAAACGGCAATCATATAGCCTAAAGGAAGAGCAATGTCTCCCGAATACTCGGAAGTACGAAAACATACGAGCACTGAACAATCACGACCTAAGTTACGAAGTACGAAGTGGCTGGTTGCAAGTTGGGTTCTAGGGTTCCGCGGTCTCTCAAACCTTGGCGGCTCGTATGGAGGAACTGCCTGCTCAACCATCCAGACGCTGTAAACACGGAAGCCATCATGAGCATCAAATGCATGCACAAGCTGTCCTGATGATCATGAAGCATCGGGGTCGATGATTCGCCCAACCGCCGCGTAGCAACTACAGTCAGCGACCTTGATCATTCAAGTCACGCCCAAAGACTGAGTTGCAGCTTCTTCACACTCTTGGTATATAAGCCATACGCACGCGCAGATGTTGTGTCTACTACATGGATATGACTCAATTTCCGGCAGGGTTCAGGAAGTGCAAGGCTGCGTCAGATCGAAGATTGAGTATCAGAGTACGACATAACCCGCAGTCACTTTGTCAAGATTACGGTGATCTATCTAGATATGCTACTCGCTTCTATTCGAGTGAGATGTTGAGACTTGGAAAGAAATAGTGCCATCAAATTCTTTGAATGCGGAAAATTGACTGAGTTCTCGATCCTTGGTAATATCTTTCGGGAAATCGACAACAACTGTAGCACCCCATTGGGTATCTTCGCAATACAGCCTGAGTTCATGAGTTAACAGGATCTAACGACAGAAATCGTTGCATTCCGTCTTTGCGCGTTGCCACGAATAGTGTGTGAAATCCGGAGCTTCCCCTGACCAACATGCGATTCAGAGAAGAAGCAGTGGCATGATTCTGGGCAAAGGTTGTTGGCCCTTGCTCCCGTGATACTGCGGAAGCCTTATTCGTCACATATGTACCTCCTCATATGATTGCTTGAATGCTTCTATAGCCCCTAGATTGGACAGTCTCAGTGATTTCATGCGGAGTATGCAAGAGTCACATACGCATCAAGAGTCTGAGGCATGCTCTCAGCGATGAGTCAGGAGGCCTTTGGCTGGGAGTGCTAGGTAGTCATGTTATGTGATGCTTGGTATCTTTGGAATGGATCGATAGAACCCAAACCGATAAAGTCACTAGAAATAAGCATATATAGAGCTGGATGCCCTCGAGTTCACACTCAAGCGATTTGCCCTCTGCTCCTCAACTCTCTTCTCTCTCCCATACTACTTCAACATGTTCTTTGGAGAGAGAAAAAGGCTCCTCGTGTTGGCGAGCTTCATCGCTTCAGCGGTTGGTGCTTCCTCGTTCATTTGCCAACCAGGACAGGCCTGCTGGCCCAGTCTCCAAGAATGGAACGCGTTCAACAAGACCATCTCTGGACGTCTGAAGGTCCCAGTTATGCTCGCGAGTCCTTGCTTTGCCAGTTCACCCAACTTTGATGCCAACGTCTGTGCCAACGTCCTGGACAACTACTCAAACGGCACCTTTCGAGAGTCAACGTCCGGCGCTCAGCAAATTACCCAGTGGGAAGCTTGCGGGAGTGCAAACTGCTATCCCGGCATCGTCCCGCCTCAGGCGCCGACCTGCTCTCTCGGAAGGATATCTCCTCTCTACGTTGACGCCGAGACGCCTGCCGACATCACCGCCACTCTCGCCTTCACCAAAAAGCACGGTATACGCATCGTGGTCAAGAACACCGGCCATGACTACCTCGGCCGAAGCGCTGCCGCCAACACGCTGGGCCTGCGAACCCGCAACATGAAGAACACGGCCTTCAAATCCTCCTTCACAGCCCACAACTGCGCAGCTTCCAATAAACAAAACATCGGCATTATCGGTGCAGGCGTCAACGCAGAGGAGTCTCTTGCTTTCTTCGACAAGCACGGCATGATGGTCACGGTTGGAGGCTGCCCTACGGTCGGTATCGCCGGCGGCTTCGGCCAGGGCGGTGGCCACGGTCCGCTTGGTCCTACGCATGGCCTGATGGTGGACCAAGCCGTCGAGTTTGACGTTGTCACGACTGATGGTGTCTTCAGAACCATCAATGCTTGCAACGAGCCCGACCTCTTCTGGGCGATGCGTGGCGGAGGAGGGCAGTCGTATGCAATCCTCGTCAACTACAAGTTCCAGCTCTATCCGCAGACGCAGTGGGCGACGTGGAGGCTCGAGGCCACTCTGACGCCGGACAGCTCCAACGTCACACATGATACCGTCCTCCGGGATGTCCTGACGACCTTGTCCAGGGAGCAGCCGAAATGGTCACAGAACCATGTTGCCGGCTACGACCTGATCGCACCCGCTGGCGTCACTTTTCTCGAGATCCTCCCCGCCGCCGGCAACCCCTTGGCAACGCTCAAGAACCTCACCGCCGACTTCAACTCTTTTCTGACAAGGCATCCAGGCGTCCACATCGCCATCAACTCGTACCAAGTCTTCCCCTCTCAGCAGGCGTTTTACACCGGTCAGGCAGATTACATTGCCCGCGGCGGCACAGTTGGCGCTTCCATCCTGCTCCCAAGCCGACTCATCACCACCGACAACTTTGAAACCCCGTCCAAGATTGACGCGCTGGTCACCGGCATCTTGCGAGCCATGCAGATCGCCAAAGAGGGATTCGGCGAGGCCCTCGCGTCTCAAGTCGCCTTCCTCCTCTTGAAAACAGGAGCACCCAACACGGCCGACGCAGCGCAAGCGACCAGCGTCAATCCGGCTTGGAGGAAGACCTTGTGGCATCTGGTAGCTCCTGCTGTATGGCTTCCTGGCACTCCAGACAAGATTAGCAGTGGCATCGCATCGGCTGCTCGATCTGCTCTGGATGCGATCAAGGCGCCCCTTAGCGTCCAGGCTGCCTATCTGAACGAAGCGGATCCGGACGAACCAGATTGGCAGAATGTGTTTTTCGGCAAGAACTACGATAAGTTGCTTGCTGTTAAGAAGAAGTGGGATCCGGATACCGTGCTCAACTGTAAAAAGTGCGTTGGTTATTTGGGGGATAAGGATCCGATGTTCTCTTGCTACAGCGCGAACCCCGTCCCTTCGGTTCCGTATCCGTTTAACTGAGCAGACGCTGGCATTTGAGATGGTAACACTACAGCTGTGGTAGATGAGTCAGATAGCTTTATGGGAACGCATTAACTTCTCTCAAGTGTTTCAGATGGTCTTACAATTGCCCCCATCTCGATAGTCGTGAGATCTTCTGTGAAAATGAGTGAGAACGAGAACCATCACAAGAGCACTCCGTATCAGCTGATGAGAGTCCACGCCATTGCTTATGGCCATACCGTAAATCCCTCTTTTGGAAGTCTTCGAAGGGAATGTGAATTATCTGGCCGGAATGTGATGAAACAGGTTGTGCTTGGACCTTAAGCGGAACACGCACAATTGCTATACAAAGAGCGATAACTGTTACTTGTTCAATGCTTGTTCAAACGAATCGACTTTGAGAGAGAGATATGTAAGGAGCATCAAAGCCGGATTGTCTTCCGTTGAGATGCGACCGTGATTTCTACCTAACCCTTATTCAGTACGAGTTTCACTTAGTGTGTGTATTCAGGCTCAGGTTTCCGCTCAAGAAAAGCTTCATGCAAATAGCATAAACTGATTGTTTCATTCATGCATCAAGAGCATTAAGCCCTACATTTAGATATGTGCGGTGAAGAGTCCCACCATGTAGACAAGTATATACATCAAAATCCCATCACCCGCTCTCGCCTTAAACGGCAGGGAGAACCCAAGTAGTAACAGACTCAGAGGGAACGTTACCACTCCACTCCTCGCCGCTCTGGGTTGTCAGGTGGATGTAAATGTCGTTGCTAAACGTGTTCTCAATGACGACCGTGCGGGTTCCGTCAGGGTTCAGCGAAGCAACAGACTGGACGCCGCCACCAGAGGAGTAAGTGTAGCTGCCGGTGCCGCTCAGGACGGTAGCTCCCACGGGCATGAACTTGCTGAACTGAGCCATCATGTAGTAGGCAGTCTGGAAGGTGTACTGGCCGTTGTTGATGGTGACGAGGCCCGTGCAGGTGCCGCATCCGCCGCTCGACAAGTGAGGGCCGTCCTGGGCGGTCGTTCCGAGAGTCCATGCGGCAACACCGGAGGCCCAGTTCTGCAGAGGGCCCATGGTGAAGCTGGCGGCCTGGTTCCAGGCGCCGGTGGACGGGGTCCAGCACTCGGTCATGTACTGCTCCACGTTGGGGAACTGGTTCTTGAAGTTGGTCAGGACGGTCCAGTCCAGGTTGCTGGCGTAGCAGTGCCACGCGACGGCCGAGACGTAGTCGGCGGCAATGCCCAGGACCTGCTCGGGGTAGTCGGCTTGGTCTGCCGTAGCTGCGTTAGCCATCCGTATACACAACAATTCAAATGTTGTTTAAGAAGTCAAGGTGGGTGAGGAAACCTACCAGTATTGTGGTCGTAAGTCCAGATCTGGGTGCTGAGACCAGCGCTCTTCAGGGCAGGGCCGACATAGTTCTGGATGAGGTCACCCTGCTCGTACGAGAACATGTACATGGTGGGATAGCCCGCCTGGCTGTTCAACGGCTCGTTCTGCAGAGTAATGGCGTCAATGGTGGCGCCGTGCGACTGGAAGGCCTGGATGTACTTGACAAAGTACTGGGCAAAGGCACTCGAGTACTGAGCGCCGTTGTTGGTCAGGTAGCCGTCGTTGAGGTTGTTGTTGTTGGTGTTGCCGTCGATGGCATTGTTCAGCTTCATCCAGCCGGGGGCGCTCCAGGGAGATCCGAAGATCTTCAGGTTCGAGTTGAGACCCTTCATCGTGGCCAACATGGTGGCCATGGCAGTGCCACGGTCACCGAGGTTGAAGCCGGTCAGGTTGGGGTCGGCATTGCCTCCATTGTCGTCGTACGTGTAAGCCGGGTCGCCAGACAGATCGGACGCACCGATGGTGTGTCGCATGAGGGCGAAGTTGGCACCGGCCGAGGTCATGAGCTCGTTGAGCAGCTCATTGAGCGTGCTGGCGGAGAGCTCGTTGAAGGAGGTGACGGTGGCATCAGTCACGGCGGCACCGAAGCCGGTGATCTTCTGCTTGTAACCGGAGCTCGTGTCGTCGATGGACAGGTTCCAGGTAGACGAGCCAGGGCTTCCATTGCCTTGGACAGGAGCGGCGATGGAAGAGAGCTTGTAGTTGCCGGCCGAGTTGGACGCGTAGGCTTGGGCACCGGCCGCGCGAGGGCTGTGAGCGGCTTCCGGGAGGGCAACGCAGAAGGCGGCCTGGCCGACAAGAGAGGCGAGAAGCAAGCCGCGCATTTTTGTTGGTTTTGGTGGTTTTGGTTGACTGTTGTTGACGTGTAAATCCCACCCAAATGAAGAGCTTGAGCTGCCGATCTCAAGAGCTCCTCTCGTCGCGAACTCAACGCCGTCTTCTTATATGAACTCGTCGGAAGAGCCCCCCGACTCCTTTCCTCGCCCTCAACAACCCCCCGTACGTTGCACAGAATGTCATTTTCGATTCATGAGATGTTATCACCATCCTTCTTCGTCCTAGTATAATCGACGAAGACAAGGACCGGCTCATGAACAAGGAAATTCATCAGCAGTGGAGGAGCCGCAACTACCATTACAAGCCGATGAGCAAGTATCTCCGCAACTAAGCAGGGCCATGTTGGAACTCTTCAATAAGTGGCCTCGCTGAATTGCCAACTCGACAAAGACCTGCCGTTTAGATCTTGGATCTAGGGGTAAGTCAATGCCCACGTCAGGGCGAGTGCCGAGATACCCGTCCCCACGGGTGCCGAACTTCCGCAGTAGACTGTTTCTGCACCGGCAGTGGCTCTACCCCGTTATAAAAGGCCCGAAGTGCTATAAAACTGCGTTCTCGATTGCTTCTAAGAGGACATACGTTGTATCAAAGAAGGCAATGATGTCGACATGTTTTTGAAAGGGTCCGGGGAAGTTGGGGAAGAGGCAGATTTGGGGTAGAGAATTGCATACAAACAGGCCCGACCCGAATTGCGCACGGAACGGGCGAGCAACGCATCGTCGGCATCCGCCTCGGAAATCCACAGTGAGACAGTTGACAGCTTTTCCGTTCCCAAGCAGCGATACGATACACACCGCCTACGGGTTCTCTAAGGAGGCTATCGCGGGTGACATTTGTTCTATCCGTTGTCCTCTCTACGGCACCTATATGCGGAAATTGGGGACCAAGGCGGTATCCTCAACTCAGGTGAGAATCTGAATCGGAGGTATAAAAGATGTTTCTCTAAGGAGGCGAATCTCCAGTAGCTCACGGGCTACTACGGGAGTGTCGTTGCTCAGTTGTCAAACAATGGAGAGATCGATTGTAGATCGTAGATTGATATGTCGCGTAGCTTAGAAACAGAGTCGCGGTTGGTCAACTCTCCATCTCTGAGAATTAAGGTTATTCCGGGAGTCTAAGCAGGAATCACCGTAATCTCGTGCATACAGATACAAACGAATGCAGCATGTGTTGACACCTGATAAAAGTAGGCAATCCTGCAAAGGATCTTCTTGCGGCTGTCATCTTACGCGCCCGCCTCTCTTATGCCGTTGCCGTCAATTCAAGGGTCTGCCTGGCCTGACGTTTTAGCCATCAGTCATCAAGGGCCGGCTTATGATATATGAAAGAACGAGGACGATGTCAATCACTGATATGGAGTTTAAACACTTGCTCATGGCAGGATACGCGCTCTGAATGATGCCTGCTGCGTAACATCTAGAGCTCGGTAAAGCAATCTCTCTTATGGAACTGGGCTCACGTGGTGTATGAGGCTCAACGCCGTGTTATATTCTTAGGCAGTGCTGTTTTCGCAAGAACTTGGCTGTTGTCCCTCTTCATCCGAGTCCGTTATAAGCAACCTTGGTTATGAGACATTGTTGAAGCATGCATGTCACTATACTTGCCGCCTGGTCAATCATGCCCTCGTAGGCGAAGCAGAGAACGAGAACATGCTTGCGATACTCGCAACTGTCATTAAATGGCTGGCGTACGATCAGCCCAGTCTGCTTTGAGTTGTTCTCGTGTGACGACGCATTTGCAGTGGTCATGTATCGAGGTCGCTATATATCAACGCATGTAGTCATCCTTGGCATTGCTTTCCCCAGTTGGTTCTTATTATTGGCAGCATCTCTTTGCGCATTTTATATCTGACAGTGCTTCGTACAATATATGCCACCATGTCATTCCTCTTCCACAAGACAGGGCAGCATCTGCCACCAGAAAGAAACGAAACCTCTGCTCTGTCGCTGCGTTAGCCACTCGCTTACCTGTTTTATACATCTCAGCAATTCGCGACCCTTCTTCATTGACGCAACCTAGGCCAATGCAATGGACGGACGTAGCTCAAGCTCCAATGACAGGCAATCGCTCGTTTTCATGTATACCGTCTCCCTCCCTAACCAAAAAAAGCCTACCGTGAAGCAGCAAAAAGCCGTCCAATCGAGACAGATAAACCCAATCAGCGAGGCATACTGGCATGTACATACACACCCAGGCAGCAACGAGCGATGCCGCGCAAGAGCCCAACCAAAGGAAAGCACACACGATCCGCTTGCCCGCTCCAACCGCGCGGTTTTGCTGTTTTTAGGCCCGAAGTGCGAGTGGAACCAGGCATACAGTACATACCGGACGGACGAACCTCTCCCGTGGCACAACAAGTGCGGCGAACTAAGGGAGGACCCTTCAATCGTATGTATGTATGTACAGTATGCTTGATTAGCTTCCTCTTGAACCATGCAAAAATCCTCGCGGTAACGAGGCCATTCCCGGTTTTCCGTCGCTGCAGTGGTGGGCTGCCACCCAGCAAGAAGAAGAAGAAGTCGAGCCGCCGATCGTCTTGAAGAGACCAGCGAACCGTCATGAACAAAGGGCCGCTGTTCGACAAGACGGAATCGAACCCCTGGACGCCACCAAAGATAGCACCGGTGGCCGTTTGTGGGCCGGACTGTGAAGCGGACTCTTTTCCACGGGGGTCCTTTTGGGATTTAATATCGCACTGGACGGACGGACTCTTTTGCACATGGTGCAATGGACGGCGTCTGATCTATCTTGTATCAATAACTGCTGCTTGTTGGTCCAACATGCGCCTTAAGTGGCTGCTGACGCATAATGCCAATATTTACTATTAACAAGCCGTGTCCAGAGGGCGAAGCTTCCCGGAGCTGTAGCCGAGCACGTGGGCATTGCAGGCATTCGAGGGCCTCCCAACATCCACGCTCTATTTTCAAAACGTGTTGCTTTGGTCTGTTCGCTCGGCCCACGAGAATCCCACGCCGTGTGTAGGGAGTAGTATTTCATTGTAGTACAAAGTACACACTACCAGGTTTGGGATGTTGGTGCAGCAGCTCCGGAGTTTCAAGCGCCAATGCGAAGGGGCCTCATGACACCAACAAAGGGGAATAACCCGGTCTTCGAGCCAGTTCGGGGAAGTTTTTGTGATTCCCCTTCCAGTCTTGTTGGTGTGACTTGAGGTGATCGAGGCTCCATTGGCAGAACGCTGTTGGCCGAATCCCGCAGCACTCATGCGAGCCTCTTTTCGTCGACAGGTGCATACAATGGAGATTGCCAATGTCCGACATCAGTAAAGTGGCTTTTCGCCATCACCATTCATACTGGCTGCGAATATCACACCGGTAAAGCCCTGGTCTGTGAGGCGATTACCGTCTTTCAATCTGCGCGGCTAAACCAATAGCCGCATGCCCTCCGGGACTTATCTGCCCTTTTATTATAACTCCTGGCAGAACCTGAGCTGGAAAAGGGACAACTTCACTGGTGGAAGGCGAAAAAAGATGGTAGATCTAACCATATCTGCAGACTCCCGGTTGATGTGTCCACTGTCAGCGGTTCATCTGAACGAACAGTAGGGCGAAACAACCGGCATCGTTACAGGATTACGAAGCCCTTCAGGAAACCTGGACGCCTACGACTACCGTATGAAGCACGGTAGAAGCTAATACTAATGGCGGCTTCCGTGCCCAAAGCTCGCCGGTGAACTCGGGGATCTCTACGGAGTAGAAGAGATAGCTCATGTCTAGTCAGTGGTTTGAATGGTCAAACAAGAGCGCTGACTGGTGCAATCATCTCCGACCAGCTGGAACTAGGGACCAGGGCATAGCTGACTGACCATAGGTCTGGATGTTCTTGGCTTCATGACCAGAGACAGCACCAGCTTCAAGTCACTGAAATGCCCTCCCTTGCACGATACCTAATACTTATTCCCCAGCAACGCACAGACACCGTCCACACAACCCCCCAAGCAACCACAACAGCCAAGCAAAATCCCAGACACAACGGCCGGTCGCCTCGGTTCCCATCTCCCAACCTTCGCATGGCCGTGGAGCCCGAGAACTACTACTAGTGAACGTAGTCCAAAAGAATCTGGGGAAAAATTGGCAGGGGGTTTCCATCACGATGGGTGTCACTTCGCACGAACCAAGCGTGCGCTACCGCAGACCGCTCCGCCCCCCTCCCCCCTCGTTTTCCCCCATGGAGGGCCGGCCGCCGACGCGCGCCCCAAAGGAGGGAGGGTTCCTGGTCAGCAGGCGAGCCGATTTGAGCTTCGAAATCCGGGGTGAAAGATGTTCGCAAAGGGAAAATGGCCGGGGACCCCGCGCATGGGAGAGGGCAATTTGGGGTAAGCCGAGGGTTGTGTAGATTTGGGGTATGCGATTACCTGTTTTTTGGAGTCATGGAGGTCCAGGATGAGAGAATAAGGCCGGAGCTTGTCAGTTCTGCTGGAAGGCTTGGTTGGTTTCGAGAGCCGCGTCTGTTTACACCAGCTTTGACGGAAAAGGTGCACAAGGCCGGGGTTTGGGCGGTTGTTGGCTAGGCGTGAGAGATAACATCGTAGGCTCGTTTGTAGACGAGCATTGACTCGCAAAGCGACAAGAGCCCAGCAGGGATTGCTGGGAACAGGAAGCCCATCATCTCCAGAACAGCAAAGAGAGAAGGCTCTTCTTTCTGCTGGATTCAATCACATGGGCGGCCTCCCACGCACAGGACTAGCAGTATGCATGCAGAGAACTGCGAGCTGTTTTTAGATATTGTGACCGTAAAACGTCCCAAAGGAATTAGGCCAGCAGCAGCAGTTTGTAACATATAACATCCTGCTCCCACTTATACATGCAGTACAGTATGGGCCACTCGAGGCAGCACCATATCCAAGACGAGAAAAGCACCGGCCCCAGTCAAGATGGAGATGGGGAAATCCTCCATCCATCACCAACTGGATGTGACTCAACCCTCAACCAGCCTGCATCGTCTAGACCCGTTAGGAACATGTCGGTCAAGTCAACGTGCATGGGGGAGCCACACGCGGAGGGCGAATCAGCGGGTTGGAGACCCCAGCCCGCTCTGCCGAGCTCGCATTCCGAACAATTGATGCATCAACTTTTTGTGACGCCCTCTTCTCTCGCTCTGCGAAGTCCTAGCCCCGGACAAGGGAAGCTGTGGGCCCTGGGCGCCTGTTGTGCACCTGACCTCGTTTTGATATGGGTCCAGGAACAACCTGCTTCATCGAGGAGGGTCTGGAAACGAGGGCTCGCAAGGCTTGTTGGTATGGGTTTCCGGTTTGAAGCGAAGGGGACCCCCCCCGGATGGCCGATCAGATGTGGAAGGGAAGCTTGGCTTGGGGGCTTGGGCAGGGAGCTACTATTGCCCTTCTTGCCGGCAGGGTGACGTGATGGTGCGTTTGGAGTTCCATGGGTCAATATTTCTCGTGTCTGTCTCGTCTTCGCCTCGGTGACCTCATCGCCTCCGTTCAAGCTTTCGCCTCGCGAGCTCTGGCCCGACACAGCGTTTTCTCAGCGTTTTTGTTGCATGCATCCGGCGGCTGGCGTCGTGCTGGGAGCTGTTAGCCTTGAGCGGCTTAAGAACTTACACGAGCGAGGAGCGCCATGGTTCGCTCGACGACTTTGCGGTTCCTAGATCTAGGTACTATCTGTTCCAGCAATGGAATGGAAAGCCCTTGGTTCCGTCCATGTGGCCTAGGTTTCCAAACTGGACCAAGATAGAACGGTCGGAAAGGGTCTGATGGGATGATGGGCTCTTGGGTACTTGCATAAGGCAGCCGTTGGGTGTGTGTGACGGTGTTAACGGCACTGTAGGTGATCACATCGTGGCGACCCACTGATGAACTGATTGTCTGGGCCCAGATACAGTAGGGACAGCGGCAGCTTGTTCCCAGGCACGGGACGGCATTGTTTGATGGAATCTGTCATCGAATCAGCATCTGTTATACACATCATACGGGAGGCACATTTGCCGTGATGTAGGAGACAAAGATTCCGCAGAGATTCTCTTCGTACGCGTAGCCGTCTGTAGAATCACCCAAACGGTCTTACTTGAGGTTACATATTGGCGATCAACGCTGCGGCGATAATATAGAGACTCGGGCTGGACAATCTTCAGGGACAAGTTCAGCCCTCGCCGATCTGGTGTTGGGAGCCACTGAGCTCTCAACACCGATCGCAACCGCAGACTGTATATGAATCTCGGAATGGGCTGAAGATAGCAGATTTCCGAAGCCGAATGGTTGACGACTGTCTATGTAGACGTGTCTTTGAAGCACAAGATGGCTGCCACCGAGGGCGGCTGCATTAGAAGATGAAACGCATCTGAACTGAGATCCTAGGGAATGCGATCAGAAGCGCCATGAAACATGTATAGCTGCCGTTTCAACAATGCTTCCAATGGCAGCAATGTCAAAACGCCAACGAACATTTTCGTCTGTTCCATTTTCAGGAAGTTAGCAGTGGATTCTTTCGTGTCCGTTGCAGCAACAGGCCATCGCCATACGAAGTACTCCGTATGGCGCGAATAGATGACGCCATTCATAATTCGGAACGACGCACAATGCCCATACCAATGGACGACATGCTTTTTTTCCCTTTTCTTTTTTCCTTCTTTTGCTTCAGGTCCAGCAGCAACACTCACCAGGAGGCCAAAGACGACAAATGTCCAGGAGGACCCAGCACGGAAAAAGGAGCACAACCACACAGCAGGCTACTGGAAGGTAGAGAAGCATCCGAAACAAGAGAGCTGCCGGCCTGTGGTGGGGAACGCTGTGAAGATCATTGGGATGTGAGGGTTAAGCGAGGTTGGACGGCTGCTGGTAGGCTTGTTGAAGTGCGCTGCATGTGTGTGCGAGAACCGTACTGCAAGAGTACAGCTTGGTAACTCGTACGTTGACACACAGTATCACGTCTATTTGCCTCCAGGTTGCCTTTGCCTTGCCTTCGATAGCCCAGAAGCATGGCCGAACGGAGATATTACATCAGAATAGAGTATGCTAGCACATAGCAAGCAATTGCAGGGCGCATTGACAGCCTCGAGTGCCACCGACTGCCAGTTTACATACATCTTAGGTATGCATGAACGGCGTTGGAACGGGACAATGTCATTCGACCGAGACGAGTTGAGGGCGCGACCAATGGTGTTCCAAGGTGAGAGCTGGACGAAGATAGCAGCATGAACAGCTCCAGACTCATTTTCCCAATTTGTGATTCGTTCCTATTACTAACATCAACGTCAGCAACTTCTCCGTGCTATCAAGAGCACTATCATAGCACTAATCGGAGCGCTCAGCTGAGAGTAGGTGGCCGATAACAGCTGGAGGTCAGATTGCTAGACCTCCCTCACCAACTCACCTTGAGGGAGTCAGAAAGTGTGACTGAGAGCTCTAGTCGAGTTCCTATCGTATCTCATCCTCGTACTTCATCGCCGCGTTCGACAAAGGCTCGTCGTAGTACAAGCCTCAGATGAGAACATGGCACAACAGCCTTTGATACAAGCGGCTCATACCACATGCATACCAAAGTGGTTAATGTTGAGCCACTGTGGCACAATACGAGCAGGTACACGACTATACTGTACGGCAAGGTAGCCGCAACGGACGAATATCGGATCCATCTCATCAGCCTCTCTGGAGTCGAGCGTGCTAGCGGCCTGGTTCCTGGCGTCAGGATCGCTGGCTACCTGTATCGGCAAGCAGGCGCTCGCACCGTGCATCGCTGCAGATGCCCTAATGCTCCAAGGGGCCAAGCGTGTGAAGCGAGCATGCAATCAGAGGGCGGCGTCGTCAGTCGTCAGAACTTCTGTCCAGTCCTCAGCGGCTGCTAAGTGGTTAGGCCTGGGGCTAGTCAGCTTTTGGGCACAGACGAGCAAAGGGTTTCGAGACCAAGTCTGCTATCGGCAAGCCAGCGGTCTCCACGCCGCCGCGAAGCATGGGAGTTTTGCCGCCGTCCTTGACCTTGACCCTGGGGCCGCGGATGGACTCGCTTCGTTCCAGCATGAGACGGCAGCTCGTCGCGTGTGGAACCACGCCCAACAAGAGATCCACGGATAGCTCCGCCCTCTCATGCGTGCACTGCACCGGCCAAGGCATTGGCTGCGACGCTTCTGGGCTGGGGACGGCAGAGAGGGCCTGAGGGCATGGCCAAGGTTTCAAGGAAAGCTGGTGCTTGGCGGACACGGCAGCATGCAGTGCATTTCCTGCCACTGTAGATGCGACTTGTGGCCGGGCAGCCATTGGCCGCGTCGAGAGCACAGAGCAGCCCCTGGCGCTGGTGTATCTCGTACAGTGCCGCCAGCAGGTCGCGTACGGGAGGGTGGGCGTGCGAGAGAACGGAGCCCAGAGGGCAGGATGGCACTCCAAACGGGATAATTGCCTCGTCGGACTGATCCCGGCATCTCGAGCATGCAGTGGCTGGACCAGGATCTCCCATGCTGCTTGGCCAGCCGCCTGCTCATGCTCAGCCAGCAACGACAGCCACGGACGAGTTGCTGGAGTCGAGTCGAGTCGAGACGCGAGCCGCAAAGGGAGCCGAGGCCCGCTGGCCGGAGACGGAGACGGAGACGGAATTTTGTAGGTCCAATACTATCAGTTGTTGAACCTCCGGGTCTGATTGAGTTGGTGGCTTCGAGACATGGAATCGGCGCCATGCTTAGCCTCGTGCTCATGCCTGTGCCATTCCCACGCACATGGCCGGCTATCGTGCTGGGCTAGCAGCAGCTTAGCATGCAGCAAGCGTCAGACAGGACCGGCAGAGCATTCATGCAGGGTGGAGATGGCTGAACTCTGGTGATGATACCAGACGACGACCTGATAATAGGTTGGTGATGGCACGAGGGAGACAAGAGAGAAGAGGAAGAAAAGGCGACCAAGCTTTCNGGGGGGGGGGGGGGGGGGGCCAGGGCCCGGAATCGGATCAGGTTAGAAACACAGGTAGAGCCCTGGTATCTGTTCCTACTTGCGCTGCGCAGCGGTACTTTGTGTGGACAGGACGCATTAAGCCCTGCACTGACATGCAGAGCAGAACTGAGTGCGTCAGGGCAGGTACATGCAGGGTACTTCGTTCTTGGTGTACAGTGCAGTGCCCAACCACATTAAACATGAATCAACCAACCAACGATAACAGCCCAAATCAACGACTCAGGTCGGGTGCATTTTCCACCACGGCATCCGACGCATGCTGCTGCTACGCGCATGACGCACGATAATCGAGGGTGTGCGTGCGAGAGAACAAGGCATTGACTAGCCTGACGGTTACTTGAGTTGCGCTGATAATCAAAAAGCCGCAGGGAAAAAAAAAGAAAAGTCTGAAAGGACGGTACGAGGTGCTCGGAGAGGTCAGGCAGTAAGCCGTTCGAGCTGCAATACGTGCCCAATCATCTGGCCAGAGGCTGATGAGACAGCCATCCGCGCCATCCGCAGCTATCCGTGGCTTTCCATCGTCCGTCGCAGCAATGGAAGGCAAGGAAAAGAGGTATTATTTGGAGTCAACCTGAACTTGCCTTGATTCAGAGGCCCGATGGCCTTATGCGCCGTGCCTTGCCTCGCAACAGTGACGCTCACGCTCGCAGTTCGCAGCCGCTCCCGTCGTTCGTCCTTCGAGGGAAAGGGTAAAAGCAGGCGGCCACACCCTGCCGCAGGTTACAGTGCAGAACAGTGCGCGTCTGGCCGTACCGTCTCCGTACATGCAGCATCACACCCAGCACCTGGTTCCACGTCTCGGCCCAGTGGTACCTCGTCCGGCTCCGAGCAGTGCGCAGGTACTTTGCCCTTGGCCGCCGTCATCCACCAGCGCCAGCTCGGGCCCCAGGCAGGATGAGCAGCTCATAGGTACGTGTGACCTGCCTGGTACATGCTCCGTACATGCGGCGTACATGATCGCAAGGTGCTAAAACGTACCTTACCTACCTGTATGTAGGGACGTGAGGCAGCCGTGCTTGATGAGGTACGCGGCCGCTACACGCTCGTGCGAAGAGCTGGACATCGGGTACATGAACAGGTACCCTCTTTGCATGCCATCTGCGTCCTCTGCCTGCAGCAGCTTGGCCCTGGCCCCTGCCGATTGGCCGCGCCGCTGCAATAAACCTGCTGGGGCCCGCCGCTGTGGACCAACGCTTCCTCCAGAGTACAAGGTACAGGCAAGTACAGTGCGGACACCTCACAGCACGAGGCACACAGACTTCAGCGACGCCGCAGTGGTATCCGGTATTGGAACCGCACGCAGCATCCACGGCGCTTTCAGTCGACTCCAAGTACTGGCGAGTATCTCGCTAGTATAGAGACCTCGGACCTGGACTGGTGCTCGCACAGTGCCGCATGCGCGTCCAGGCCTGCTCGCCAGCGTCTTTGCCGCCGTGTGCGAGGCCTGCCAGCCACTGTGAAGCCCCGGCCTGGGCTAGCGGGCGCAGCAGGCACTTGCTGGACCGCACCGTCTCCGCACTGTGCCGCCGCCTGCCGGGCTAGTACCAGGTGGTGAGCAGTACTCGTACCTTCTCGCCGCCCGGTCGACTCACCAATCCTCTCTCTTGCACGATTCACTCCAAGCAGCAACCTCTGTCTCTGCTTCGCCTAGTCCTGTTGATGGCTTCAGTGCTGATCTGAGAGACTGTCCCGAGCAAACCAGCGCTGGGATGCTTCCGTCACTCGCCAGATAGCACCGCGCCTAGTGTTGCATTTCTACCTCTCTCTCCCTCTTCCCTGCATCTTATCGCATAGCCTTCGGCCTGCCGTGGCAGAGCTCAGCGAAACCTCCCCGCCAAAGCACAGCTGTCGTTACGCCTGCAGCTCGGCTCAACACCCCGCGAACCGCCCTCCGACGCCGACCCCTCGACTCGCCGAAACGCTGCCTTGTTCTCGCGAGCGGACAACGGCATTCACACGCTCTGGACTGCCATGGTGATGAATGACTCTGGCCACCGGGTGTCGCGCGCCTCCACCATGTCCAACGCGGCCTCTGCGAGCACCGGCGGCAATTCCGCAACCGCAGACGACTCTGGTGAGAGCATTTCCCTCGTCGCCCACGATGCCCCTCTGGTTCCCCCTCCAAACTCCTGCCCGGCCCGCGCCAGCAAAGGAAGGGGAAGATCTAGATGCAAAAGTCATGCCAGACAGTCACAATTTCTCGCCTGATAGCTGACCATTCTTGTCCCGCCACGCAGCCTCGACGATCACGGTGAATACCACGCCAAAGGCTCCTCCAAACTTCCCTCCTCCCAAGACCGACAAGCCCCGGCCGCACGTTTGCGCGACTTGCCAGCGGTCATTTGCTCGCCTGGAGCATCTGAAGCGGCATGAGCGCTCGCACACAAAGGAGAAGCCGTTCGAGTGCCCCGAGTGCTCGCGGTGCTTCGCCCGCCGCGACCTGCTGCTCCGCCACCAGCAGAAGCTGCACCAGACGTCGACGCCCTCTGCCCGCCCGCGGAACCGCCGAGAGTCGACCAGCGGCGTCCCGCCAGGCCAGAGCCGGGCTCGCAAGAATAGCGTCGCGGGCCCCAGCCATGCGGCGACGGCCACCAACCCGGCTGCCAACACCATGCGGCCGCGGGCAAACACCATCAGCCACGTCGACGGAGCGGCCATGCAGATGATCGCCTCGGCCAATGCGTCAGTCGCTAGGGGCATGCATGCCGGGCACAGCCGCCACCCGAGCCTCGCAGGCCTGCCGCTGCACAACTACGACCAGCTCCTGACGGGCATGCTGCCCATGGCCCACAGGAGTGGCATCGCGCACGCCCTGCCCAAGCTGGAGACGGGCCAGATGGGCGCCCCCGACTTCGATTCCGGCCTCCACACGGCGCCGCCGCTGTCTGCCTTCAACCCAGACTTTGACTTTGACTCGTTCTTCTTCGGGCCGGGCACAACCATCAACCCCAATGCCCTCCACTACAACGATTCCCCCCCGTCCATGGTCATGGAGCAGGCCTCCCCGTTCGCATCTGCGCTCAACGACGTCCCGGCCAACCCGGCGTTTGACGACTCGTTCGACTGGCTCAGCGGCTTCGAGCACCAGATGTCGTTCCAGACAAATGAAAACGTGGTGGACGAGTCGAGCCCGTCGGCGCTCAGCACGACGAGCCAAAGTGGCATCAGCGACGTCATGTTGGACGGGTCAAACCACCCCGCGCCCGCCGGGACAAGTACCATGTGGCAACCGTCGGTCATGGGCCCTCCGCAGATGCCGAACCCGTTTGCGATGGATCTGAATGGTTCGGTCTTTCCTGATCTCCTAACTGGAGCTCCTTTATCACCTCAGCCAGCTACTCAAAAGATCAATGACCCATACTTCTCCACGCCCCCCCTGTCGCTGAGCTCGTTGAGCCCTTCCGTCGTATCTGGACTGAACCCGCAGAGCATGAACCACACCCTTGGCTTCCACGCCGGCCCGGATCCCCAATCGTCCCTCAACGGTGTTAACCATCTCGCTTCGCCCGTAACCACAATCACAGATGCCACCAGGAGTACCATTGTGACCTTTCTCTCCAAGTGCCCGCCCTTTGGGGGCCGTAAATACTCCTTTACCTCGCATGCCCCGGCGCAGTCTCCGGAGGCGCAGTCGCCCTCCCCGGCGCAACCCGCCGACGTGCCCAGTACCCAGAACCTCCGGCGCTATGTCTCGGCCTACATCGCCTACTTCCATCCCCATCTCCCCTTCCTGCATCTGCCCACGTTGTCCTTTGATATGTCCCCGTCCCCGAGCGGTCGCCAACCCGGTGTAGGTGGTAGCGGGTGCTTGGTGCTGGCCATGGCTGCCGTTGGCGCCCTCTATGAATCTGAGCTTACCCAGTCCAAGGAGTTGTTCGCCATGTCCAAGAAGATGGTCTTCTACTACCTTGAGGAGCGGCGCAAGGCAGACGTTCGCCGGGCCGACATGCGACGCAGCAAGCACGCCGAGTCTGATCAACAACAACAACAACAACAACAACAAGAGCAGCAGGATCATCAGCAACCCAATCAGCAGCAGCAGCAGCAACAGCAGCAGTCGACGGCTAAAGGTAGGGATAAGGATAGGGACAGCTCGACCCACACGCCCGTCTGGCTCGTCCAGGCCATGCTGCTCAACGTTGTCTACGGCCACAACTGCGGCGAAAAGATCGTCTGCGACATCGCCTCGACGCACTGCGTAGCGCTCGTCAGCTTGGCTCAGGCGGCCGATCTGCTGCGCCCGGAGCAGGAGGACTCGGCTGATGGAGAGGATACGCGCATGGTTGACGACTCAGTGTGGCATAGGAAAAGCGAACACGAGAAGCAGCAGGAGTGGCTGCGGTGGAAGCGGAAAGAAGAACGCAAGCGCACGCTGTACGCCATCTTCATCATGTCCAGCCTTTTGGTCGCCGCCTACAACCACACCCCGGCATTGACCAACTCGGAAATCCTGCTGGATCTGCCCTGCGACGAGGACTTCTTCGCTGCCGGGTCGAGCGCCCAGTTCTTCGCCATGGGCGGTGTCGACGGCGCCAACCACAACAGGCTCAAGTTCTACGACGCCCTGGGGGAGCTTCTGCGCACAAACGAGCGACAACAGAAGCACATGGCGGCCATGAATGGCGGCCCGCACTCTTCCGGCGAGATGGCGCGATCGAACTTGAGACCAAGCACCTTTGGCTGCTTAGTGCTGATCAACGCCCTGCACAACTACATATGGGAGACACGACAGCGGCATCACAACAAGGTCTGGACCAACGAGGAGACGGAAAAGATGCATCGGCACATTGAGCCCGCTCTCAAGGCGTGGGAGGCGGCCTGGAACAGCAACCCCAAGCATGCCGTGGAACGCCCAAACCCGTACGGCGCGGGGCCGCTCTCCGCCGACGCGATTCCGTTGCTTGACCTGGCATACGTCCGTCTCTTTGTCAACCTTGCTAGGTCCAAGGAGAAGTTCTGGCAACAAGACTGGGACGGCGTGGCCGAGGAATTGGCCCGGGGCACGGAAATCGTACAACACGCCGAACACTCCCCCTCGTCGAGCGCAGAGCCGGAGAGCAACGACACCTTTGACAGTTCGCTCTTCACCGGCTCGCCAACGAGCTCGGCGGCGGCGGCGGCCTCGAACCGTTCTCGGGAGCTTTCCAACGGTGCTGGGCAGCCCACTCGCTCCATCTCGCGGCGAGAGCGCCACCTGCGGAAGGCGGCCTTTTATGCCGCCGACTCTCTGTCCATGTCGGACAAGCTCGGTGTGACCTTTGCTGACTTCACCAGTCGCGAGCTCCCCCTGCAGTCGGCCATGTGCACTCTCGACTGCGCCCAGGTTCTCGCCGAATGGGTCGCCACTCTGCAGGACCGGGTCGGCCGGTATCTGGGCATTCTCGGCCAAGACCACATCAACGTCACGGCAATGCCCGCCATCATGCTGCTGGAGGAAGACGACGTCAAGCTGCTCGAGAGGATACAAAACGTCCTATCCTCGGCGGAGATGAAGATTGGCATGGAACTCACGGCGAGCATGACGCCCGAGACGGGGAGTCCGGAGGATGGGTTCAGTGGACTGGCGACCAAGATTCTCCGCGTTACGTCTCGGATGCTCGACAAGGCAGCCGTCTGGCAAGTCACGCACCTCATGGCCCGCTGCCTCGCCGTTCATGCTGGTCATATGCGGACGAGGGCGGAAAAGTCTGTCGCTGGTACGCCGTCACTGATGCAGTCGGATTTCTAGACGGGGTGGGGGGTGTCTACTATTGGTCTCATGATGCTACGATGATGATGATGACGGAAGATATCTGGGCATGACTCTTGATGTCTGAATACGAGTCGATTGGTGGGAAGTTCGCTGGCCACCAAATACAGGCAGGGCGCCAGACGAGCATGTCTGGCATTGGAAGGGAGGATTCATGATGGGTATTCTGATGTATGAATGAAGGAAATGGTACAAAACCTTGTTGGCAGGCTTTTGTGCAAGCTTGCAGCGTCAAAATGAGGGATATTTCGATGGAATCGGCATGTGGCAAAGCGATTCATCTCATGCTACCTAGACAAGACGTGCATACATTTGTCTCCGCGTTACGATTTCCAGCCGGAGCGCGGCATGTAAGTGGTTTCTACCTTGTTCATATGGTTTAAGGGAGGGTGTTTATAGGCGTCGGATGGATCATTTTGTACCTAATACTTTCATATATATTCACCAAATCATTTCCAAGCCATGAAGCTTTTCGATCTCGCGATTGAGTACCTTGCCGAACCTAGATCTCAATTCCCTACTATTCTGCTGCTGCCTGAGGAGCTATAGGTAGGCGATGCAGGGTTGTCCATGACAAAGGAAAACACACACATTGTTTGTTACGTAAGTGATCTACATACCTTATCTTTCTCCCGTCGGTGAGTCAGTCGGTGACACAATGTGTGAAACACGATGGCCTGGAAAGGAAAAGGAAAAGGAAAAGGAAAAGGAAAAAGGAAGCAATCTCAATGGTGGACGGATTATGCTGCCTGGTTTCAGCGCCTACTGCTGCAGGAGCCTCAAGCCGCTAATGTCTGTATTGTAATAGTGGGTGCGCCAGATTGACTGCAACACGCTGATTTCTGCGCGCCTTTCGTCTTTGCTATTGAATCCAGAAGACGCAAACACAACCATCATACGTGAAAAGAGCGTACAGGACAACTTGACTCAATGCCAACATAAAGAGCCTCTCCAATTCAACTCCCCAAAGAAGCAAAAACCCAACAACGAAACGAGAGAAGGGAAAAGAGAGAGAAAAAAAAGGGACCAACAAGACAGCCAGCATGGCCATCCCCAACACCGCCATAGACACAAACTCCCAAGGCAGCCCCGTCGCGGACTTTGCCTTTGACGAATCCCTCGTGGAATACACCGTCCCGAAAACCGACTGGCTGCGAATCCATGAAAAGTCCTTTGACGGAGTGCACACATCGGCGTTCATCTTTGACGATCAAGGGCGCGTCCTGCTGGTGCAGAGGGCGGCGCACGACAGCATGCCGAATCTATGGGAGACGCCCGGCGGGGCGGTAGACGCGGGGGATGCGTCGATATTGGCGGGTTGTGCGAGGGAAGTGTGGGAGGAGGTTGGGCTTGTCGCGAGGAGGATGGTGAGGCTTGTTACGGAGGGGGGGGGGGGGGGGGGGGGGGGGGAGAAGTGGTCTGTTTTTACGAATAGGGATGGGACGAGGGTGTTTTGCGGGTTTGGGTTTGAGGTTGAGGTTGAAGGGGGAGGAGGGGGGAAGGTTGTTATGCTTGACGAGAGGGAGCATCAGGATTTTGTGTGGGCGGAGGAGGAGGATGTTAGGAGGGGGGAGGTTGGGGGGCGGAAGATTGGGTTGACGGGGGTGGTGATGAGGAATAAGTTGTTGGAGGCGTTTCGGCTGAGGAGGGAGCGGGAGGAGTGATGGGAGCTGAGGATGTGGGTGGTTCGTGGATGGGGGATATGAATCACGATGGGGGATATTGCGAAGAGCTGGGGCGGTATAACGAGGTTGATACATGGTGAACATGATGGACATGATAAATCTAACAAGGCATATATCTAGATCTCTAGATCCTGAGACAAGGTCGAGGCAATGCGGAGGAGTATGCGTGTTGACGGAACTTTATTCAAGTCTCAGAGACAGCATGGCAACCATTGACATGTACTCGGGCGATTGAAACGAGCAATAGATGCTAAAGCATCAGGCAGTTCCAGATTGAGTTGATTGTATGAGATTGTCGTTCATTGGAGCATATGGGCTGATATTATTGCCGGAGCGGAGGCAGAGAGCGGGCTTTGTCCACAGAGGAGTCTTTCTGAACAGCGCTAGGTATAATCCGAAGTCAATACCATCACAGCATGAGTCTACTTCAAATTTGTATTCACGCTTTGGCCGCTTTTTCTTTTCCCGGGTCGTCTGTGGCGTCTGCTTAGGTGACAGAATGAGAATCATGCCACGCAAAGTGCTGTTGATAGGGTAGGTTAAGCGACGTGGTGACAACAGGTCAGCAGTATCAGAACGAAGCGAAATCACGGCAGGAGCCAGATTCTGAATCTGAAGACCTTGACAATGACGCGAAGGTACTAATTTCAGATCGTAATAACAAGGAACAAGGTCAGGGTGGTATATATGAGAGAGATATCGATGCCGCCACTGAGCGCGTGGCCGACGACTCCATGAGACAAGCATCGTGGTGAATTACCTACATCAGCACGTGAGACGACATCAGCGGCGGCTAGCAGCTTCTTGTTTCACCCTGGCAGGTTTTTCGGGATACAATGTTCCTGGTGCCACCCATCGTTACCAGTCAGGAACCTCGTGGTGATGGGGTCATGGAAACAAGAAACCAGATACACAGCATAGCAGACGACGGCGTGACGTCTTGATATAAGATAGCTGGCATTAATACTAGCAGATGGGACCATAGAGTGCACGCACAAATGGTTACTAGATAGTAAGTAGCCATGATAGGTGCGGTTCGTCGACACCGTCATCTTGAAGCTTCTCGTCCCGCAACGCGGCACCTAGACGAGTGGATCCTTGACGGAGGTCCCGCATCATGCCACTGTCGTCCCATGTAAAGACCCTGAAAGACCCTTGAGACGAAGACTTAGCGGGTTTGATCTCGATCGACGTTATGCTACAAAGTGGCCGTCATACACAGAGAGAGGATTGAGGCCGGCAGTCGGAGGGGATGCTGGCGGGGGCATTGAACGTCCGGTAGGCCAGGGCATTTCAATCATTGTCTTCTAGGGAGAGTCCCACGTTGAAGTCAAGCTGCCAAGATTATGGATTCTTGTACATAGATGACCTGACTCAGAGCACAGGATAGTGATTGTTCAAGGGCGGGGAACGGGAGGCGTTGCTTCTGCACGAGACTGGAGAGATTTGCATGGGCACGAGAACCGGTGGGTGCGGATGTTCGCCGCAAAGGAGGAAGTGGATGACGCAAGCTGTGCAGAGAGAGAGAGATGTAAGAAGCTATTTCCTATCAACAGCCTGATGAAGTGCATAGAGTAATACACAACAGAATATAGTTCTGAGGGCGTATTAGGGGACGCGCGTAAGATGACATGAAGCCGGATGCTTATTAGCGGGAGGAAGTTCTCATGTCTGCTTGTCCGTTGGGCCACGGAGGCTCGATCTATCCGCTTCTGGGAGCGCGCGTGAGCTGATGGGACAGACGAGATTTTGGGGAGCTGGCTGTGTCAGAGGGGAGGGTGATTTGGGTGGCATGGGGTGGCGATGTGAGCTGCGTCCGGTCTGAGTGGCTGTATGAGTGTATCTGGCTGTATAAGACTTGTAATCTTTCGATGTGTGGAGGCAGTACACTTCAAGATGCGGATGTATGTGTTTGCAATCTACAATAGGTAAGGTATGAGTGGCCACAAGAACTCGACTCCCAGGAGGCTGCAACCGAGGTCAAGTATGTATGGTGAAGAATCAGCAGATGCGCGTCCCCCGGTGGCTAAGCATTGTCGAGAGAACTAGTCCATGCAGGCCAAAGGGTCACCTGGTGAGATCTCATCTGGCCAAGACAGCTCGGGGTCTGTCCGGTCCGTTCTAGAACGGAGGTTTGGGCAACGATAGGCTGCGAGACGGAAGAAATAATGGGGAGCGGCGTGATTTTTGTTTGTTTCCTTGTCTTCTCTAATGCCGAAGAGAGACGAGGGAGAGGACATGGAGGGGGCCTATCCGACAGATCCGGAGGGTTGAGAGGACCCGGGCGTGCCGGCGTCGAGAACTAGAAGGCGCCGGGAGTGAGAATTAGGGACGGGGGCTTAGTAGGAGGATGAACTGGAATCAACGGAAGACTACCTTGCAGATAAAGATGAAGATGAAATTAAAAGAAAAAGGAAAAAAGATCAAATCGAATCATTGATGAAAGGAGAAGCGAGCTAAAAGGGGGAAAAGCAGAAAGGCGAGGGTAGCTGAGGGTTCCTGGAATGTCTCGGTATCATTGAGCCTAAGGAAGCGATGCTATTCGGCAATATGGGGTTCGGAGGGGGTGCGGGAAGCTTACCGACAGCCGAGCCCGCCAATCTGGACTTGGGGGGGGGGGGGTTTATTTGATTGATACATATTTTTTTTTGAGCTGAGATGCACAAGAGCGCGCCAGGTGCGAGACATTTGGCTGGAATGAGGGCTGAGACTATTCACAGAGAGACAATGGGCGCTGATGTCTGAGCTGGGGGAAGCTGAGCCCTTGGAGGAATGCTAGGGTCTGTGGATGCAATTGTCTCGTGGGTCTGGAATTGCGTGGCCCAGGCGAGGCGTGAGGGCCGAAGTTCGGGATACGGGATATGGAAAGCCTGCTAGTATGGAAGGACGACGAGAAGGACTAGTTCAGCGCCCAGTTGGAGATGGCGGCTCTTGGAGTTGCAGATGGCGATGCGCCCGGGGCTAGTCGCAGATTCATCTTGTCTCGGCAGGGGCTGGAATCACTCGTTGACTTCATGCTGGCTTCTCCGCGATTCCTGGCTCTGTTGCGGGCACTCGATGGTAGCATGTTCAATAAGTTGCTGTTTCCTATCTCTGCTGGGCGCAAGTCATTGACGACATGAGGCGATAGGTGTCCAATGTTGTCAGACGGGCATCACCAGGTTTGACTGAGTGATGGACACCTTATGTAAGACAAGAACTGAGACGAGACACGGCGTCTTTGTTTACCTAGTCCTGTATGCGGTCGTGAGGAATGGGAAATGTCGCGCACCTCCACGGAAAAGCCAGATGCCTCGCTGGTTGGACGCCAGCTTTGTGCGACCGTTGCCCATCCCTGCGGGTTTGGCCCAAGCTTCGACCGGGGTGCCGGGACCGGTGACGTCGATCGCGATGCTTTGCTGTCGATTTTTCGTGGCGAAAACTTCTTTGTTGTTTTTGCTTCAAGGGAGAGGCATGAAGGCGCTATTTGCTGTTTCAAACTAGATTGAGTGAGACAAGTTGCCGTGCCGTGCCTGTTGTTCTCGCGCGTCTCTGATTGCACGTGTCTGAGTTGTCAGATGGTGTAGATGCTTTGATGGGTACATGTACAGTAAGAGGTGGTAGCAGTAGCAGTACGACCTCACTTCGCGTCACGTTGCAGCAATGCATGCAGCCCACGCTCTTTCCGGTGCTTCCAAATCGCAAACACCAAGACACCGCAGCGTCGACACATGGAATCCTTTTCCCATGATGGATAGTCAAGTCAATCTGCGCAAAATGCATCCCTATACTCCGTATCTCGCTCCCTCTGTATCTCATTGCGATCCAGCGACCCCGGCCTCCGTGACATCACCAGCCCTATGCTGCTCCTTGCCGATTGCTGCCCGGTCGGTACTAGCCCGCCATCAGCGCACACCCCGCTATAACCTCTGGCCATCTCCAGCGCCACAGCGTGCTACAACCCGCTGCCATCGCCCACTACCGCCCACCACCGCCCACTGTCACCCACTGTCATCCACTGTCGACAGCCCCCCCTCAGAACCCGAGCCTATTCCGCCCGCTCGCATCAGCCCCGGAAATGACTGCCGAGCGAGCCCAGACAGGCAACGGACGAGAGGCCACCATCACCCCGGCTAGGCCCAACGGGGGCAAGGGGCAGAAGTACACAGAAGCCGAAGAAAATCAAGGCCCGGGCAGACGAGGGAAAATAGACATGAGTGACGCATTACGTAGCCGCGGCTCGTTGATTAAAGACACACGCCCGGATTCTTTTTTTCCTTGTCTTGCTGCTTGTCTCGCCTTGCCGCTGCCACCGGACCTGCCGCCTGGGATCGTTTATTGCCTCGACTCGAGTGTCGTCGTTCAGCCTTTTGCCCGGCTGGGACAAGGTGACTAACCAGCTCCAACGACTCGGGCTGTTTTTCTGGGGTTCCCGTTTGATACTTATTTTTGGCACACGGCGTTTTAACTCTTCCTCCTGCTCCTCCCACCTCACCACATACATACAACCACCTTCTCTTCTCGTCCCTTCTCTTTTATTCTTCTTCGTCCTCCGCCTCTCGCGATCTATTTTCCGTCCTCGATTCCTTCTCTTGCATTACCTCGACCTCGCCGCGTGCGCGTTTCTCGACTCAATTGCTCGACCGATACATGACGTTACCGCGATCCGCCATTGGTCCACCCCGTCGCTTTGTTCGCCTAGCACCAGCATCTCCGGCACATCTACAGCACAAGCACATGCACATCGAGCCGCGTCTCGCCTAGCAGCCTTCTCCATCCCAGGTGCGACAGACAGACAGACGCGTCGACAGCCGTCAGCAGGTTTCTCGCCTTTTCCCTGCATCCCTCTCCCGATCCTCTGGCTTCCTGACCGGGCCAGCCCCCCCAACAAACAATCCGCAAGGTGAGTCCGCCTCTTGCGTGTGCGTCTGCTTTGCATTGGCTCCCCGACGATTGGCCATGCTGCTGCGCTGGCGTATCAAGGCCGCGGTCCGCTGGCGCTGCAGTTTCCTTGCTTCTTCCTTCTTCGCCGGCGTCTTTCTATTTTCTTCACTGCAAGCCACAGCGGGCTCTGCTACTGCAAGCGCTGTGCAGCTCCTCCACCGGCTTCCGGCATCAGTCACCTATCACTCTGCCGCTCGCTTGGCCCGACAATCCTTTTCTGAGGCGAGTGCCTGAATGCGACTCTGGGCCGTTGGGCGAGATGCCATTGGGAGCTCCCGGGACTCGAGTGGGCTCTGCGTGAAGCTGCAGTGGGCGCGAGTGGATGCGGGCTGCCCAACGGTCAACGTCACCACCCATCGACGTGTCCAGCCTGCATTTGTGGATGCCGGCGCAGGCTTCATGCTTCGTGCCTCGCCGCTCTATGCTCGACCGAAGCCACTCACGGGCTGCCGCCGTGCTCCATCACCTCGCCCAGCCAAGGTGTCTTGGGTCGACACCTGACTATCTTATCGCCGCCGTGTCGCCTCACATAATCACGAGGNGGGGGCGCGGAGAGGAGGGGGGGGGGGGGGGGGGGGAGGCGATGGGGAGGAGAAAATGTCGCCTCGCTGCCCAATTACAACACAATTCAGTCAAAATTTTCCTGTCCTCTCCTCCTGCACTCGTTTTGCCTCTCGATGCCCACTGCTGTGTCGACGCCCCTCTTTCCCTCGGTCCTGCCAGCGGTCCAATTCTCATTCGCCCGGCCGTCCTCGAGCTGCCCTGGATCTGGACACAGAAAAAGCACTCTAGTCCTGCCGGCCTCGAGATCGACGCCTTCTGCCCTCTTTGCTTTGCTGTCAGCTCACCACAGATACACTGATTTCCCTGCTTGTCCTTTCCCCTACTCTCAACAGACCCCGCTGCATTAAGCTCCTACACATCCCGTCTCTCCTCTTTTTTTTTTTTTTTTTTTGTCAGCCCTGCATAGGCTTGAGTTGTGCCCTCGCTCTCCTCTTTCCTATTCCCTTCTTTCCCCATCCACCGCTGCATAGCATCAGATTGCGCTCTCGCCCAGTCTGGCCTCCACCAGCGCTGCCTCGGCAGTTGATAATGGCGGTCTGAGTGGCTGTGTGTGGCTGCGTCTTGATGCCGTGCCGTGTGGTTGAGCTAGCAGATGAGACATCGCGGCGCTTCCCAATTGATTCTCCACACCCGTCCTCCCCCCTCCCCCAGATTGTTATCCCCTGAGGAGCAAACATGCCCGCTGGAGCTGCAGTGCAGCCGCCGTCCTCCTCACGACCCCGTCGACGGGAGCCAATCCGTACCGATAGCTACCATGCCGCCGAGAGCCAGCAGACTGATGACAACATGCCAGCATCCCGCGAGTCTGACTCCCGCCATCGCAGACGTCGCCGAAGAGACGACTGGGTCCGCACGAGCAACGACAACATCCTCTACCGCCCGGACGCCCCTGTCGCCGACGCTTCCGCAGCTGCCGCTCCTGTCGCTGCCGCTGACGATTCGGTCGACCCCGTCTCGCGCATCCCAACACCCCCCATTGGGCCCCGAAGGACGCGGCCTCACTCTATCCACGTCGTCAGCTATCCCTCGGGCTACGTGCCTCGTGAGCTCCGGACCGGAACTTCTCCTCACTCGTCCAGAGCCCGTCTCGAATCCAGCGGCAGTCCCGCTCCCAGCACCCCGAGATCATCAAGGCCTTCTGCTTCAATCGGTTCCAACGCCAGGACGTCGGAATTGCCCGTCCGCTTGGCTCTGACTCGGTTTTTCCAATCATTGGCCAGCGACTCTGTGTCCTCGGTCGACGTCCCGCAGCACACCGCATTCCCGGTTGGTATCCAGGCCATTCCGGCCACCGAGTACCGTTCCGAGTCGACGTCTCGCCATAGCAGCCACGCCCATCGACCTCGTAGCCACCAGTCGCATCGCTCCCACGAGACCACTTCATCGTCTCGCAGGAATCGTGAGCCAAAGCAGCAGGGCTCATCCACCAGAGACCGTGACGCCGCCCACAAGCGCGAACACCGTGACCGTCGAGACAACCGCGAGCAGCCGCGAGAGCGACCACGCCACAGGGCATCTTCAAGGTCCTCCAGGTCGAGGCCTAGGCATCGCGCCAGTAGCCACAGTCGCAGCCGTCACGCCAGCCGCCACTCCGGCCAGCAGTCCACTCGCACCCGTCAATCTTCTCAGCATCGCCGCTACCCTCCCAACAGCATGGCCACCGCCAGAGGTGTGGTGCCCATGAGCACCTATCATCTTGGCCACCACAATAGCTTCACATCCATCCGAAGCTCCAAATCCAGTGTAAATGCCGTCGTGACCGAAGTGACCAAGCCCGTCGCCACCGGCAGCGGAGTCGCCTGCTCCATCCTTCTCGCCGAGCCCAACGTATTCCTGTCGGGCTTTGACCACAACGGCCACGAGCACCGGGAATCGCGCGCCGGCACTGCCCTGCTCAGAGGCAAGCTGCAACTCACCATTAGCAAAAATGTCAAGATCAAGGCTGTCCAGCTCAAGCTGGTTGGCCGCGCGCGGACAGAGTGGCCCGAGGGCATTCCGCCGCTTAAGCAAGATCTGTTTGAGGAGGAAACCCTGCGGACGCAGGTCCTCACATTCTTCAACGCGCTCAATGAAGGCTGGGAGACAGAGTACGGCAACCAATGCACCTACAAGCTCAAGGGCGGTTCCGCAAACTCGAGCAGCACCATCCTGACAACCTCACCCGGCGTCTCACCGTCTCCGTCGATGCGAAATAATCTGACGGCCAAGGAATTGAAGAAGCTCTCTTTGCAAAATGTCCAGTCGCGCAGCTTTGGCAAGGGCGAGAGCGGAGTGGTGACACCCACTCAAGCCAAGGGCTTCAAGGTGTTTTACCCCGGCGTCTACGACTACTCTTTTGAGCTCCCCATCGATCACCACCAGCTCGAGACCACCAAGCTGCAGTATGCTTCGGTCAAGTGGGAGCTACACGCTACCGTTGACCGCGCCGGCGCCTTCAAGCCCAACCTCCACGGCGTCAAGGAGGTTCCCATCATCCGCTTGCCCGACCAGATGTCGCTCGAGATGTCGGAGCCCATTTCCATCAGCCGCCAGTGGGAAGACCAGCTGCACTACGACATCATGGTCTCTGGCAAGAGCTTTCCCATTGGGTCCAAGATCCCGATTGCCTTCAAGCTCACTCCTCTAGCCAAGGTGCAAGTTCACAAGCTCAAGGTCTACATCACCGAATCCGTCGAGTACTGGACCAGCGACAAGCGAGTGACGAGAAAGGACCCGGGGCGAAAGATTCTGCTCCTCGAGAAGACGGCTGGAAAGGAGCTCGACCCTGCATGGGCCTCGTCCGAGGTGGTTACTCTCCGCGGTGGTGAGCTCACGGAAGAGCAGCGCCGCGCCGCCCGAGAGACCGCCGCGAGGAGGCGAGCAAATGAAGCCGCGAGGCGGAAACAGGCTCCAGAACCGCTGCCGGCTCCCGTGGATAATCTCCTCGGCGACTTGGATCTGGGCCTTGAGAACATGTGGGGTTCTACCGAGATTGAGGCCAGTGTGCAGATTCCGACATGCGAGATGATGGCCAAGAACAAGTCTCTCAGGCTCCACCCCGATTGCAGCTGGAAGAATGTCAATGTCTTCCACTGGATCAAGGTAAGTCTCTCCCAACTCCAAGATATACTTGGTCACGAAATGCTAATTCCCATCAGGTGGTGATGCGCATCAGCCGTCTCGACGCCGAGGACCCTTCGGGCACCAAGCGCCGCCATTTCGAGATCAGCATCGACTCTCCCCTCAGTATTCTCAACTGCCGAGCCACCAGGGCAAACACGTCTCTGCCCGCCTACTCCGGCGAGATGAACCGACCTTCTCCGTATCAAGCAGCTTGCGGCTGCCCAGATTCGGCAACCATTGCCATGGAGACTTCCCCGAGCTCCTCGACGGGCACTCTCCCAGATCCCGAAGCCCTGGTCGATAGCATGCCCGCACCTCCTCAAGCCGCCCACCTGCATTCTGGAGCTCCGTCGGGAAGCTCAGGGGCGGTAGGTCGACAAAGCCCGACAACGTGGTCGCCCGAACATTCTGCTCGGCCGATTCATCTGCTCCGAGCACCCAGCTTCAACCCTCCCGCCTTTGATGACGATACCGCGCCCCCTCCGGCAGGCACCATAATGTACGACGGAACTCCTGCGGATATCCCTCCGATCATGACGCCGCCTCCACAGTACGACGCCGTTGTTGGCACGCCCAGTGTCGACGGCCTCGCCGACTACTTTACCCGGTTGGCCGAGTATGGCCTTGGTGACGAACACGAAGGTTCCGGATCGGACGGCGACGAGTCACCTGCGCGAATCTTGGATCGAAGCGGCCGCGTCAACGTGGCACACCCACGAACTCCCGGCGGCAGGAGGATGCCCAGCCGAAGCATGGAAATCTCCCGGCCGCCCATCGATCTCAACATGACTTCTCTCCTTCAACAACAACGCTCTGCTTACGGACGTGAGGGCGCACAAGTATAATGTTTAACCAATTATTTACTGTTTCTTCCGCATCTATTACGATATTTTACCCATTTTCGCTTTCGGCCAAGTCCCACTTGTCGAAGCATGCCATGTCGATGTATGGAGTCATAGACGATTTTGGGACATCTCCCGCACTTTCTTTTGTTTTGGATACAGGACATGTTTTTGAGGAGAATGGCCATCTGTGCTTTGGGTATGGCGTTTTGCGGGCGGCATGAAAGACATCTGGAGATGCATCAAACATACCCCGGGGCTGGGATTGGCGGCTTGAATGGTTATATGAACACGCGATGATTAGAGTTAGTATTCATAGTGTTTTAGTAACGATGCGCCTCTGTGCGCTTAACCTGCTCATCTCTGCTGTATATCTTGCTTAAACTTGAAGTATATTGAACTACCTTCCCATTACCTGCCTCTCTTCATGGCGGCGTTTCTCACTTGGAGAGTTTATGATAGGAGTGAACAAGTGTGGTGTTATAATGCTCACTTGCCATCCAAAGGACTCTTTACATTATTGATTACATGGCGACTTGGGTATAACTAACGGACAGTATCCCTCAAAGTACCGGGGGCGGTGGTGTAAACGGACGGATGAGCGAGGCTGGTATTGTACATGTATGTTGCTGTCGGTCGAGAAAAACTCAAATATATGTTCATAGTAGATCTGGCAATGAAGTTTCGAGAGACTTGTATATGCGATACCCGTGGCAGTGCCATTCTCGGATCATGTTGGTGACGGCTAAATCCTTCAAATGCAGCATCGTCATGCAAGCGTAAAGTTGTCAAAGATCCGCCCCTTTCTCTTACACGCACACATACTCTCTCTCTCTCTTCATCTTCCCTCATGATGTCAAAGCAACGAACGTGAACGGCTGGAAGACGAAACCGGCTTCATGACCCAACGACCTTGGTCCAATCCCTACACAGCCCAAACACCGTCCGACAAAACTTGCCGTACTCGACCAGCCAGTCAAACTTCTTCCAGGATCCGAGCGCGTGGTGGACGAGCCGGGCGTCTGGATGCGTGATGGGCTTTGAACCCATGTTTCCGTACGTTCCGCGGCCGGGACTGAATTATCATGATACCTTGTCAGCTTCTTCTCCAGTCTCAAACACGTCGAACAAGAGGCGTAGAGCCCGTTATGTTATTTACCTGAAGCCAGTGATGGGCAGAACAAGCACATCCCGCACAAGCTTCGCCCTCCCCCCATCCTTCAACCCCGTCAAAGAATTCCACCTAAAATTCACCTCCCTTTCCAGCCACTGCATCGTCGCCAGCGTCACCGCCGCAGGACCCGTCCTCGTAAGAGGATCAGCCCTACTGTCACCACCACCACCCGCCTCCTTCTCCAGCCGCACCTCGGCGCGCAGGTTGTCCATGAACTGGCCCAGCGCGGGGTGCCCGGGGCTGGACGCCAGCGCCCACTGGGTGAGTTGGATGGGATACGTGTAGCCCATGCGCCAGTAGGTGTTTGAGGCTGGATCTGTGTCTGCTTCGATGCCCCAGATGAGGTTGACTGGCTTTGTGGTGGTGGCGTCGGAGCCGTGGGTTTTGTTGGTGAGGTCATCGGTCCAGGGGGTGAGATCGGACGGGCCGATCCAGGTTGCTGGGGGGCGGAGGGGTTGTGTATCGATGTCGGCGTACTATGTATGCATGGCGTTGTTAGAGATGATTTGGAAGATTGTGAGGGATTGATTGTGTGGTTGTCATTTGATGTGTGAAGGATGTGTAGCACGTACAACGCCTCCCAGGTATCGACACGTCAAGACACGAAAAATGTCCGCCCTCTCAACGGGCGTAAACACACTGTTAAAGTCACTCGTGAAATCTCTCTCATACTCATCCATGAACAAGGTAATCCCCTCATCGTCCCAGAAGAAGTACGCCATTGGCGCGGTGTTATTCTCGAGAGACACTGCATACTGAAGCCACTGCTCGACCCAGGGGATAACCTCAGGTTTCCATGTGTTGATTTTGGAGGATGCGCTTGTCTGGTGCATCAGCAGGGGAATGTGGGAGTAGGCGAGCTGTCGCTCGGGGTGGGAGAGCGCGGCTTTGGAGGCGACGAGCGCGGCGTCGAGGATGGTTCTTGGTGGAGGATGGGTGGAGGGGATCCAGTCTGGGGGGATGTACCAGGCTGTTTTTGAGGGTGGATTTACATTGGTCAAGTCAGCGGTAATGTTCAGTTACTCAGAGATAGAGAGAGGTAGATACATCTGGGACTTGTTGATGTTCCCAGCTCCGGCAGCCGGATCTTTGAATGCCACCAGATCCGAACGCCACAAAAAAAGTCAAAAGGGGGGGGGGACAAGAACAGCTCACCTCCTCCGATTCCGTCAAAGGAATGGATGTGTTTCCATACCAGCGGATATTGCTCCTTCAACTCTCTGGCGTCAAATCGGGGCGATGAGTCCTCACGTCGGCCGGACAGGATCCAGAGCGCCGCTGTAGAGGCGAGGCCGGCGACGAGTATGAGCCGCAGCCGCCGGCGGAAGAGGCTGTGCGGGAGGAGCATGGATTTGAGAGGAAGATGACGTCCACTTTTGAAAAAAAAAAGGGGGAAATTGAACTTCTTTTCGTAGAGGCGCCGAGCTGAGTATTGGATGGAAGGGCTACTGGGAGAGGCTCATGGCAGGTGAGGCCTGAACTTGCTGGAGAGGCGCTGCACAATGGGAAACAGTCCGTTTCTCACAAAGGTCTAGAACCTGATCAAGCATAAGCACCAATGAAGCAGACACGAGGTGCTTTGACCAAGGCAGACCAGACCAAACATGCAAACAACCCCTGAAAAAGACGCGAGCCCAAAATCCAACTCGCCGCAGATTTCTTACAAAGTAATAATACCAAGCTCAGCCCCCTACCAGAGAAAAGAACCCCGGGGGGGGAGGGGAGGCCCAGGACTTGGTTAGTTGCTTTCTCGGCCCTTTCCCGAATCTGCTGGCAGGGGCCCCTTTCATTCGCTGCTCACTTTTTTTTTTTTTTTTTTTTTTTTTTCGCGTCAAAGCTTGAGAAGACAGGGTCTCGATTTCAATTCGCTTCGATATCCCGAGCTGCGGCTGTCGTCGTAGTGGCTTGGAGGGGGGGTCCAATTAGGTGGCGCAGCCGAGACGGGAAGAAAACGGGGGCAGCTGAAGGGAAGGGTGAAGGGGGGAGGAGGGTGAGGAGACGTAAAGATGATGAGATGACAGGCGACTTTGATTCACATGGGAGAAGGGAGAAGAAGAGGCAGAGTTGTGACAGTATAGGGGGGAAGAGGCATGAGAAGTAAGGTAGGCAGTCTGCAGAGTAAAAGCGAAGGGGCAGAAGAACAGAGGTGAGGTGGAGGGGCCCGTAGCGGGTACCTCTTCGAAAGACCCGGTACTGATGGAATATCCTACCGCTTGTTCTACGGCTTCTTCTCCTTCACGCGTCCTCGCAGGCCGTGGTCCTGCACTGGTATCACTGGAGTAGCCATACGACCCACGTGAGGCCTGAAGGGTACCGCTGGATTACTCGTGTAAGCCGAGTGCCGTCCTCCTGTGCTAGCACCCCCCGCTACCGTACATTGCAGGTAGAGCTGACGTTTCTCCCCCTCGTCCCCTGGCGCCAGACGCTACTCCTAGCGACTTTGCGAGGACTTTTTGCCCGCTGCTTAGCTCCAGATTCGAAAAAGCTTGGCAGTGCAGATCAAAAAAGCTTGGCCACGGCCTTGTATCTTGCGGCCCCCGCAAAGTACCGGGTACATGTCTCGAAAGCTTGCGTCTGCCTCTTGACACACTCCCTTTTAGTCTGTTCCCTATTAGTTTTGTCTCGATCTCCGTCGGAATTAACGACGCAAGCACACGGAGACGCGCGTATGCACGCTGGAATTGTATAAGACGATTGCTGTATGGTGCCGAATAGCCGGTTAAGCATCATTCGGGATGACCGAGATGCGAGTTGATGGAAACTTGAGGAAGAGTCAGTATAAGAGCTGAGGGGGGGAGTGGATGAAAATGAAGGCCACTTACGCTCTACAATCCAAGAATGGCAGCAAAGTACTCCGGAGGCTATTTGACACCTATACATTCAAGGCTCTGTCCATGGTATTATACGAGTGCTAAGAAACTATCAACTACTTGTACATGATGTGAAAATCCAGCCGCGGGAGTCTTGCAGGCCCTCCCTCGCGATATCTGTGCTACGCTATCTGTTGTTTTCAATATTCTCAATCTAGTTTATACAGCTCTCCAGCATCAACTGCGTGGTCATACAAGTGATCGATCACCCATGCAGCTACACCACACCCTTCGTAGCATCACCCTTCTCCTCACCAATACAACCAGCATGGCACCCACACCAAACCAGACAATCTGATGCAGCCTCCGCCCCAGTGACATGATGAACCTTGCATCGTACGAATGCCACGACGAGCTCCCCAGATGCTCGAACACCGGCGTCGTCACCCGCCCATTGAGGCTATGCAGCGGCCCCGGCAGAATCTTGAGCTGGCCCCGGCCGGGCTGCGGCTGCGCGGCGTGCACCACCGACGCGTAGTGGCAGCCCGTGCTGAACATGACCGTCGCGTAGGGCAGCCCCAGCCAGCGCTTGTTGTAGTCCTCCAGGTTAGCCACGAGGGCGCCGACGAAGCCGTTGCGCCTGCTGGCCATCATGAAGCCGATGGAGAAGCCGGCGGGGTGCGCCTCGGGGGCGACGAAGCTGAAGCGGCGGAGGGGCCCCAGGGCGCGGCGGCACTGGAGGTCCATGTCCAGCACGGCGCCGCCGTATTCGTAGAGGAGCATGTACCGGAGGGCATCGATGCGCTCGACGGGGTACGCGTAGGTGTCCCACATGTGCTTGAGGTCGGGGAACTTTTCCGCGACGAACTGTGAAGCCGTGTCGTCTGTCCAGATGTGGGATTCCCAGCCGGGGTGAATGTCGATGCAGCTCTGGACCGTGTCTTTCCACTCCGTCCTCCAGTGCGTGCCATGGCTGCCGAGGGCGATGTGGTGCAGCACGGGGGGGACGAGGTCCTCGTAGGGGGCGGCCGAGAGCTGGTTTATGCTGTAGTTGGCGAATGTGACGTCGAAGGCATCCCGGTCCTGGGAGAGGATGAAGCTTTCGTGGTCGGTGGCCCAGGTGGCGGGGAGGGCGAGCAGCGTCCAGGAGGTGTAGAGGAGATGGCGGAAGCAGAAGATTGCTGCTAGGAAGCTCAGGAGGGCGAGCGAGAGGAAGGTTCGTGCTCTTCTTTCGAGTCGTATGGTGAGGAAGCTGGAGTCGCGGGCTGTGATCATGATGTCAAGGCTAGAGGGTTAGTGTTGGGATGACGTCCAAGGACAGAAAGGGGGACTAATGGTGGAAGGTTGAGTTGGTCGGCGGACAAAGTGAAAAGATAGCGAAGATGCGGTCGATCTTGAACAAAACGTTCAACAGCAAGAAATCAAAGGAATGAATTAGAATAGAAGGGCATATTTGCACATGAAAGTTCAGTTAACCATGGCTTGCGTAAAGAAAAATAGAGGCGGTGAATATAGTCAAGGACAGGATCAGTGTTATGTGTTCCTAGGTTTCTTGAAAACAGCTAGTCAGAGAGTCTATTCCGAACAAACAACAGTAGCCCTTGATTTGTTCTTCCCTCTCATCACCCACTCGGGCCATCTCGTACTTCCGGCATACTCTGACATAGCCCCCACGTTCCACCCATTGGGGGATCTCAGTAACACCTCATTGGACAGAATGGGCGCCTGCGAATGAAAAGAGGTGAATAGAGAGCAGTAATAAGGAAATGGAGCTTGACCTCCACCGACCAGGGAGATCAAGTACGAACAAGCTGGCGTGGATCGCTAACCGTACCCGGATTACGGCCACGGCTGCAGAGTGCGCCCCATGACGAACTCACCCCATAGTCCCTGCTCCTCGCCGACATCTTCTTAGGACGTCTATCCCAGCTGTGGGTGCAGAATGTAGTGTGGTGGTCCAGGTCACAGAGGGCTGAATCTCAGACACTGAAGCATGGTGCCAGTCTTGGTGTAAGCTGCTTCAACCGTGCTTACGTCCAAGAAGCCTGCCAGTCTCCATTAGTTGCACGCTTTCTTTTGCTCAATTCGATATACAACCGCTTCCACGAATCGAGAGTCTATTTGCGAGCAGAGCGAGAACGGCCTCCCAACGCTAATTCTTCCTTTACAGCCCTGCAATGATAGGGATAGTATAAAGGGAAGCCATTTGGCGTTCTGAATGACAAGGAAAAGCCCTCGCTAGGCTCACTCCTTGTATCGGCCCATCACAGTGACAGGATGGAAGCCTACGCTAATGGCTATCGCTTAACCCGTACCGTCAGCAGCTTAATTTGCTTCCCTAAACAGATGAGCTCCTGATCGTAGCATGGAGCAGCTCGGTCGACTATCAAGCTGCCTTGCTATGACAAGGGTTGCTAGATCAGCCTTGGGCCCAGGGCCTCCGGAAAAGGCACAGCCTCGGCCGTCGAAGCTCGTCCGTCAAAAGTTCGTCCGTCAAAAGTTCGTCCGTCTTAACTGACGGCAATGAGGCCAGAATGTTCACCCCCCAAAGGCGGCAACATTACACGTCCCGACCGAGACGAAAGCCTTTTTTTTTTTTCCTGTATTCTCCTGTCCAATGCCATCAATGCTGGATGGAGGTATGCGGTTTCGGCTCCTCGGCATGGGGAGTCTGTGGCTTTTCTTAGCCTAGAGATGCTGGGCTTAGCTTGGGATGATGCCCGGCACATATAGTACTAGGTATTTACAGATCGCAACGGAACCTCCTTGGATCATGATTGCCTGGATACGGTACATAGGCACCGTAGACCATAAACTGTCTTTCGTTCCTCAGAGCTCAAGATAGTTTTCTCTTCAGTCATGTGAAAGCCAATGTCTCTGGGTAAAGGGGGGGCTGTGCGTAGTACAGTCACGTCCAGCACGCCCCTTTTCCCACAAACACGAATAAGGGACCTCAAGGCAACTGCCAATGCTCATCAAGTCGTTTCGTATTCTTTGTCCTATTTCTTGTCGTTGACGAGTCCAAAGGGCCAAGTACCCGGCGCCCATTCTTCAACCCGTATGTTCGTCAGTTCTTCCGCCTTGACAGGGATCACAGGCGGGTCTCATGTGTCAAACCTATGCACCTGACAGGACCAAATCTGTGCCTTGCTTTGACCACACTGCCGAAAAACTCGTGCTTGTCACTGTCTTTTCTCTTGTTGTATTACGGAGTACTCCCGCGCATGGTGGAAAAGTCCAAATACTTGCATACAATAGCTGAATGCGGTTGTGGCACGCCCCCCCCCCCCCGGACGAAACCGTCGAATCAGCATGCAGTTGGAATCCTCCAACCCTTGCCGTTGCAACTCATCAATCAGCCTCACAATTGGGCTGCCAAGCGGGAAGACCCAGTTCAAGCCCTCTTTTTGTGGCGTCGTTCCAATGACCTCAGCGAGGCTGTGCTGCTGTTTCCGGGGGGAGTCTCCAATGCCACGTCGGTGTTGCGTGTGTGTGCGTGCGTGTGTGTGTGTCTTGGGCGCCAGTTTTCCGTTACTCATCAAGCTTACGCAGGACTTGGCTGATCAAACAACCGGGCTTTTTTGGTGGTGGTTTCTGAAGCTTTCGACGTTTGTCAACCCTCTCGATAGTCCCGCTCTGACGCGCGGTCCAAGCTGCGTGTCTCTCTCTTGTTACACCTCTCTTTTCCTTCTCTCTTGTCCATCTATCCCTTAGAGCTAGCAGGGGGCTAAGCAATGGCACGCAAGCTCCGCGATACCAAAGCCTTCCGAGCCTGCCATTGGTTCGTGGCCACGCGCAGTCGACGCCGCGCCCTGTTCCGGGCGGCCCTTGCGGCCCTCGTCTTTCCCGTCTTCCTGCAGTGGTTCCTGGCGTACATTGTTGGCAGCGATGCGCGGCTTCTGCCGCCGGAGCTGCTCCGCGCAAAGAACCTGCTTGTCGTGACGGCGCATCCCGACGACGAGTGTCTGTTCTTCTCGCCTACTATTTTGGGCATCCTTGATCGGAACCGTGCCGTTAATGGCGGGTTGCTTGTTATGTCGACTGGTTAGTCGCCTTCTCTATTTGCTTCTCTTTCTGAGTCCCCTCTTCGTTTTATTGTCCTTGTTTCTGTTTCTTTCGGCTTGAGTATCCCGCGTTGAGTGTGAGAGGCTGTGCTGAGACAGACATGTCGTCGTCGACGTTTGCCGCCTACCAGGAAACAACTATGGCAAAGGCGATACGCGCAAGCAAGAGCTCAAGGGGTCGTGTCAGGCCCTCGGCATCAACCCATCGAGGTGTGAGGCCTTTAACCATCCCAGGCTGCAGGACAATCCCAAGGTGTGGTGGGATACGGCTTTGATTCACTCCATTGTGAGGGAGTATGTCAAGAAATGGGACGTTGACGCTGTAAGCCCCCTCCAACGATGTCTAGGTTATTGCTATAGAAACTGATCCAGACTTCAACCCAAATAGATCATCACGTTTGATGAAGGAGGTGTGTCTGGACACATCAACCACCGAGCTGTCAGTGCAGCCGTGAGGTAAGCCATCTCTCGTGCCGTGTTGTTCTACACATCTCAGCGGTCCAACACAATTCTCTTTCTCTCGTCCGTACGACTTACTCACAGTTCTCCTAGCGAATATGTGACGAGCACCAAAGACGCTCCTCCCGCATACAAACTCGTCACCACCGGCGTCATCAGAAAGTACACGTTCCTCTTTGACCTGCCACTCACGGCCCTCGACTTCTTCTGGCGCATCGTCTCCGCGGCTTTTTACCCGTCCGTCAAGGCGGATTCGGAAGTCACCTCAAAGGCTCTGCTGGCCAACTCATTGCACCGCTATGCCTTGACGCGCGCTGCCTTTGCGAGCCATGGCAGCCAGTACTCGTGGGACCGCCACTTGTACATGATTCTGAGCCGATATGTGTGGTTTAATGATCTCAGGCGGATACCGGCAGCGTCGTCGTGACAGTAGCCCCATGCTAGTAATGATGATTTTCTCGGCTGGACCTCAACTTGGTCCTCGAATACATGTACATAGAATCATGCCAAGGATGTTATTAATACAAGACTTCGTCGAAACTGTCCAGTCTTGTTCCCCGTACGTTCATAATAGCCTTGGCTCTCTCCCAGCCTCCATCACAGCCTTTCCTCTGTGGCGCAATTGGCTAGCGCGTCTGACTGTTAATCAGGAGGTTGGAAGTTCGAGCCTTCCCGGAGGAGACACTAGCCGTTCAAACTGGTTGTTTTCTTTTTTTGGCCCTCATTTTAAGACTTGAAACTGAAGGATCAAGTGGGCAAGGTTGAAGTAGCTTCTAGAACTCCAATGATCGCATCGGGATGAGATGGTGTGATGCTGTCATTCTTTAGCTTGGCAGTAGTTTGGGGGAGGATTTATGTAGCGGTGTATCAGAGCCTGTGAGACGTGGGACCACTAATGCAACCGTAATCCTTTACACCAGGTACAACAGCCACAAGTGAACCCTGAAGCTTTCTAATCTCTTCTTCGGACTGTTTCATCCCAAGTGGACACGCTATTGAACCCATTGCTGCTCGAGCTACGCTGTAGAATCCTCAGACCAAACTGAGGTGGAAGTCTCTTCCTTCTCACCGAACTCTGGATCAACTCGGCCTGAACTCCGGAACAAGAACTCATACCGGCGTTCAAATGCGACAAGGGAGATTTCGTCAAGACCAGAAAAGAAACTCTGGTCACACATACCCCGTCACGCGTCAGCCAGAGTGCCAGATATTCCACTCTGAAGCAAAGAAATGAAGAAAGATCCAAGCTGAGAAAAGGGGCTGAATCTCTGGGACAAAGGGTCGTGGAAGCCAACGAAATACTCAAGAAAAAAAGGGCTATGCACCTGGCATAAGCCCAGCGATCCCGGTCACATGTTGCTCAACTACCTTGTTGTTGAACCTGCTGTTCATGGGATGAGGCCTTTTCAGAGGGTCCATGTATGACACGAAAGCCAAAAGTCACATTATACCATTGAAAGTAGGTCGCACGGAGCTGATGAGGTACGGGCTGCATGAGTTAATCCGCCTGCGATTGATGAGGCCCTCAATATGCAGAATTTCATAAACGGCAACACCTCGAGATGAATGGCAGTAAGCTGCCCTCCACTCCACAGTAAAGATGGAAATCTAGCCTCGAAAATTGCTTCTCGAAAGATCTAAGCTGTTGCTTCTGTGGTTCGGGTCTCTGCAACAACACAGGGCTGGTGAGAGTGTTGAACACTAATGTTTCTGGAACATCAAGGACCTTGTCAATGTCAATATTGAAGAAAGCCTTGGGCAGATTTTGCACCTAAATTCGGCCTTGCTAGTCACTAGCAAGCCGGTATACCGAGCATCAGTGCTGAGCTGAGCAAAGGGGTGTCTAGCTATCAGCTTCTAAACCAAAGAAACGTGACTCATGCGGCTTCAGGATGACAGCATTGATCCCTTTTCCTAAGAATAGAGGTGCTGGGGTACTTCTGTCCATATGAAATCCCTAGCTAGAGATCACATGGGACGAACTCAAGACCTTCTGGCATTCTAACTAGTCGGCGACTTACACCACCAAGGACCTGAGCGTCCTGAGACATGGTGAAGCGGACTTCAACACAGCGACCTAAGCCCGATCCTAGTACTTTGACAAAACAAAATCTGAGTTACTCAGAAAGATGCAACCTCCCAATATGCTGTGAAGGTTTGTGAAAGTCACATTTGAAAGGATAAAAAAGTATGGCTATTACACGTACCATTTATTGGCTGATGAGTCGTAAGTGCCAGAATAGTCTCTCCTTTTGACAATGGCAAAGGAGCTATTCGATCATCGTCGGCGAATTAAGATGCTTGCCTCACTGGGCAACAGACAGTTTGTGGAAGTGTGAGCCCGTGCCGTATGAGAATTGTAGTTCTTCGGTTGGAAAGCCAGGCAAGCGCGCAACCTCATCGTGGACTAACAATAACGAATCCTTCTTTGAGTTGAGACTTTGATAGATGGCACTACGTTCCATTCAGCCAGCAAGTAGCCCCTAGTATCTATGAATAGAGTTGGCGGCATATAGCATATTGCCACTACTGCCTACCCGGTGATAGATATCTTTCAAGGGTTCCCATGCATGTAGCCTTAACAGAAATCACGTTCTGTGAGGAAGGAGGAAGATCGATCACAAATTTGACTCTCAATACCCAAGTGTTCTCGGGACTGTCACAGAGGAAGAATGCTGCGAGTGGTGTCCCCCAATTCCTAGCCCTATATAACAACATGGATGTGAATACAAGACGTCCGTAATAGTCATCGGCTATTGCATAAGCCCCGCTACTAAAAGAAGCAGTAAGAGCACATGCAAGTATCAACAGTAGTGTCAAAGCAGTCCAGAGACCAATTTATTCATAACTTGGCCATTATAGCGATCTTGATGAAGAAGAGAGGAAGAGAGGAAGAGAGATGGAGGATCTCCGCTTTACCCAATAGGAGGCGTTGGGAAATGCACCGCCACATAGCGGGGTCCGTGTGGCTTGCTATCGCCCGATAAGAGACCTTCAATGGATTTTTTTCTAGAGGGGCTCAAAAAAAATGTTGCTGCACAAGAATCGCAGTTCAACACCATTGATCTCCAGTGAGTGGATGCGCGCGCACATTGGCTGACGGTATCTCGTATCTAACTGCGTTTCAGGATCGAATAGGTGGTCAAGCGAATAAATCACACATCACAATCAACCATGGCGAAGCGCACAGCAGACGATCGCGAGGATGCGCCGCTCAAGGGCGGCGAGCGTCCCGAGCAGATGGACGTGGACATGGACAAGGACATGGGCGAGTTCGAGGACGAGTTCGAGGATGAGTTCGAGAGCGAAGACGAGATTATCGAGGCTGGCGTGGATGGACGGCCAGACGCCGAGAGGGAGGCTGAGGAGAAAGAACGTGAGTTGTCCAGCAGGTCGCATCACAGACCGTTTCCGCATCACTCGCAAGGCATTGCAGTAGGAATTCCATGTCGTTGACCGAGGACGCCTCAACAGATGCCATGGAGGTCGACCAAGGAACCTTCATCGTCGGACGAAGCAAGCTAGAACCCGGCCAGACGCTGGCGCCCGACCTGACGACGTACGAGATGCTGCACGGCCTCAACACGCCCTGGCCGTGCCTGTCCTTCGACATCGTCAAGGACTCGCTCGGCGACAACCGCAAGGCCTACCCGCACACCATGTACACCGTCACCGGCACGCAGGCTGAGTCTGCCAAGGCGCACGAGAACGAGCTGCTGGTGCTCAAGTTCAGCGGCCTGAGCAAGATGGACCGCGGCGGCGACGACTCCGATTCCGACGACGACGACGACGAGGACACGGACCCCATCCTCGAGAGCAAGTCGATCCCGCTCAACTCGTGCACGAACCGCATCCGCTCGCACCAGATCCCCAACCAGGACCCGTCGCGGCCCCCGACGACGCTGACGGCCACCATGACCGAGTCGGCCAGCGTCTTCATCCACGACGTCACCCCGCACCTCGCCTCCTTCGACGTCCCCGGCACCGTCATCACCGCGCAGCAGAACAAGCCAATCTCCACCATCCGGGCGCACAAGGCCGAGGGCTACGCCGTCGACTGGTCGCCCCTCGTCCCCGGCGGCAAGCTGCTCACCGGCGACAACGACGGCCTCATCTACCTGACGTCGCGCACCGACGGCGGCGGCTGGGTCACCGACAGCCGGCCCTTCCAGGGCCACGCCAGCAGCGTCGAGGAGATCCAGTGGTCGCCCTCGGAGCAGTCCGTCTTCGCCTCCGCCTCCAGCGACGGCACCATCCGCATCTGGGACGTCCGCTCAAAGTCCCGCAAGCCCGCCATCACCGTCCAGGTCTCCGACTATGATGTCAACGTCATGTCCTGGTCCCGCCACCAGACCAACCTGCTTGCCTCCGGCGCCGACGACGGCACCTGGGCCGTCTGGGACCTGCGCCAGTGGAAGGCCAACGCCAGCAAGCCCCAGCCCCTCGCCAGCTTCAACTACCACAAGGAGCAGATCTGCAGCATCGAGTGGCACCCGACCGACGACTCCATCGTCGCCCTGGCCGCCGGCGACAACACCGTCACCCTGTGGGATCTGGCCGTCGAGCTCGACGACGAGGAGAGCAAGGACACGGCCGGCGTCAAGGACGTGCCGCCGCAGCTGCTCTTCGTGCACTACCTCAAGGACGTCAGGGAGGTGCACTGGCACCCGCAGATTCCGGGCAGCTTGATTGCCACGGGCGAGGAGTTTAGCGTTTTCAGGACCATTAGTGTTTAAGGAGAATCAAAAGGGGGGGGAAAAGGGAAAATGGGGGAAGGGGAGACAAAAAAAGATTTTTCTGGGCCTTTATTCTTGTATATACCCGTTATGACCATGGGCATGCTTCGCTGATATAGAGAGCTGGGAGTGTGCAATAGATGGATGAGTTACGACATGCTACGTGGCCTTTATGTCTGATGCTTCTAATGAAGGGACTCTGAAGCGGGCAGAAAGAGTACATGCAGTAGAGAAGCGAAAGACGTCTGGAAAGGGGTAATTCATATTCTCATTATGGCAACGTTTCACTTGAGATCCTTCTCTGTATGCGCCGGCGGTGACTCTGACCCGGTCCCCTCATGGTCGCCCACCGGCACTCCCACCGTCGGAATGATGCCATCCTCTCCCGCACTCCGGACGGGCGGACCGGTAAAGTTCTTGCGCGCATACGCAAAGTACCAGATAAACGCAATCGCCCCGAACCCGGCAAACACCACCGAGGCATAGTTCATCGTCGTGGCATCGACCGGCAACGAGACTGGCATGCAGAATATGACGACGGAGAAGACAATCCAGACGATGCAGATGCCGTTGATGATGGGGCCCATGACTTTGCCCAGAGGATAAGGCGAGTGTTGCACTGCTCGACGGCGCTGGACGAGGTTGACGAGGACAGGAACGCCATAGGAGGTGGACAGACAGATGGTGGCGACACCGGTGAAGGAGTTGAAGGCGGCGGAGGAGCCGAAGTAGATGCACCCGAGGAGGCAGTCGACCACCGTGGACAGGACGAGAGCCCAGATGGGCATGTCCAAGGACTTGTTTACCTTGCGCCACAACTTATAGCCTGGAATAGCACCGTCTCGCGCAAAGGCGTAGGTGCATCGCGAGGCAGCGGTAAGAGCGCCAACGCCTGCAAACATGAGAATACCAAGGATCAGGAACAACAGGCCAAAACCACCAGCTGAGGAGCCAGTGACAATCTTGAAGAGCAAGCCGATTGGCTGAGAGTTTGCGACGGTGAGCAGGGTCTGGACGTCGGGAAGGACAAAGAGGAGCGGGATGAGGTAGATGACGCCGGTGATGCCTGCGGCAACGACGGACAGGACAATGGCCTTGGGAACTTCGCGCTCGGGGTTCTGCACCTCTTCGCACATCGCGGCAACCATGCCATAGCCGGTGAGAGTATAAGCGGCTGTAAGTTCAAATGGTCCAGCGGTTAGTACCCTCGATCTGGCCCCAAAAGAAAGCAGGGAACAGCAATGGGAACGTACCTTGAAGAAGGCCAACAAAGAACGACCATCCAGTTGGCCATCCACTGCCTGAGGCGTCATAATGGGCAAATACGAATTCGCCTGAGCGCCGGTGATCGGCCATTGTGAGCAGCGTGATCATGATGATGATGACACTGGCCGCAGTCCACCAGATGCATATCTTATTGATGAGGTCCAGATAGCGCGAGCCAAAGGCATTGACCAGAGCGCATACCAGCATGACGGCCCAGAAGCACAGGACCGTCTGCCACGTGTTCGCCACAAAGTCTTCGTTAAAGATGGTGATTGCGCTGAGAATCAGCTGCGCGCCAGAGAAGTTGATGCTCAGGGTCACCGTCCAGTTGCCGACGAGTGTAAGCCACCCGTCCACGAAGCTGACCAGCGGCGCCCATTCGCGAGAGCTCAGCATGGCAGACCAGTAGTAGACGCCGCCCGCGGTCGGGAAGACGGCGCAGATTTCGGCGAGAGAAGCAGCGATGCAGACCGAGATGAGCGAGACCAGGATCCATCCCCAGAGAACCGTCACGGATTGGCCATTGGTCAGCGTGATATATAGGGTGGTGCTGAGGCCGAACGGAACGGCCATGATGGCGAAGGAGAGGCCGAGGATCGACATCATGGAGAGGTGACGAGGCAGTTCGGCCTTGTAGCCCAGAGAGGCGAGGGCTTGGTCGGCCGTTTGGGCACCGCTGCCCACGGAGGAGCGGCGACGACGAGAATCCATGGCCGTCTGAGGCTCTCGCCGGTCTATGTTTCGATGCTTGCGACTCAATTGGCTGTTGTCGGTGAGGAATCGCTTCTGGGTCGAGCCAGGGCGCTTATGCCTTATCGGTCGAAGTCGTGTCGAACGTCAGCCAGAGGCAGATGAAGTGAGAACCGGAACCAGAGCGCCGCTGAGAATAAAAGAAAATCAACAGAGAAATAGGGGAGATTGAGGGAGGAAGAGAGAATTGAAGCAGCTGGAGATGGACAAGGCACGGATAAGAGAGCCCTACCCGTTGTCAGATGCTATCTGCGCCCATGCCGCAGTGGTTCGTCCGATGACGATGACCGAGGCTCTCCCTGCTTCATGTCCTCCTACGCCCTCCGCAGTTATGTCGCTGTCGCGTGCTGGCTAGGTGCTTAGTTCGGGCCCTAGTCGCGGCCTCATGCTCAAACAAGGAACAGCGGCGCCGATTCTACAGCAGGCATTCGCTGGCTTGACGATAAGCTTGATCCCCCTGCTGCTCCGTGGCGTCCAAAGCACGTCAGCCATGACCCGTCTCAGATCCTGCACATGGTAGTATGTCTCGTCTTTGAGATCTGAGAAGGGTGTATAAGACACTGGTTCCTGCATCGTACATAAGTATCATCATAGCCCTTGATTTTTCACAGCATAGCCGTCGTCAGTCTGCGCTGAAGCCAAGCGACGACCCGATGGCACGAGCGAGCATGATAAGAATGCAGCAATCGGACCGCGCGAGTCAAGGTTCGTCAATCGACCAGGGGATTAGCCCAGCCGTGCAACATTCCAGCCAATCCTCAGCGCTCGCCACCAGTGGAATCTGCGGGGAGTCCCGGGGGGCCAGGCCAGTGCTGCAGCGTGGAGATAAGCATGCTGGGAGCATTGGAAACGGGATGCTGATTGTACGTGGAGGCGTATTGTCTTTCAGGCGCCCTTGGTTCGATTCGACTCGAGGTGAAGGTTCGCAGGTCTCGCAGGCGTCCCACATGGCGCGCGATAACGGCGCCCTTCCCCAGATCCGGAGCAGCACTAGAGGGTTGCTGTTATGTAAACGGTGCGGAGGTGATGCGATGCTGCAGACAGGCAAGATGACATGTGTTGTTGGATTGTTGGAACGACCTGCTTCTCAGCTGAAGTGGTGAAGATTCAGTAATGTGCAAAGGTTCAGAATTGATCGAGTGTCATAGCTGACTAAACAATAGGACATGATCTAAGGTAGGTAGAGAAGGCACTCTCAACAGCTGCGGTTGCCGTCTCCAGCAGCTGCTGGGCTTATTACATCATCCATTTTTTCTTCTCATCCTGTATTCCTTCTCTCTCTCCTCTCCTCTAGAGACTCATTTCTGTCTATCCCTCACCACAACCGTCTCTTTTCCATTTCATCAGCTTCTCTTCTAGGCAGCAGCTGATTTACGACTTCTCACCATTGACCGCGTGTCCGTTCTGCCCATTGACCTTCTTCTCGAACTCCGGCGCCAGGAGCTCTCGCCCGATCTTCAGCAGCTCGCCCATGCCCGCCAGCGCCACGGTGTCGGCTGCAGTGATGACGAATGACATGCGCTCTGTAGCCTGCTTGAACATCTCTGGACTGCCGAGAGGAGGAGTGGAAAAAGCAAACCCGCCGTAAGGCTTGTCATGTTTGTCCAGGACGTCGAAAAACTTCTGCTTAGCGGCCAACCATTCGGGCTCGTTGCCGCCCTGGCCCATGTTGCTGGGCAAGTTCATCTCTACGCGACAGTCGAGTGTTCCAAGCCATACGATATCGATGTCGGGCACTTCAGTGAGGATGGCGTCGAGGTTGTTGATGCCTGATGGACGGGTCGAGTCAGCTACGGCAGATCTCAAGCCTCACGGAGTGAAAACTTACCAGCTAGCGATTCAATCTGGATCATAATCGCGGCCTGGTGGTTCATTGCCTCGTAAATATCCCTGCCCGGCTCGAATGTCATGTCTGTGACGCCTCGCATGAGCCGGAAAGGTGGTGCCGAGCGGGTGCCGTTCTGCTTGGACCCGAATTTGGCTGCTGATACCACGTGCTTGGCTTGCTCGACAGTCTCAACCTTGATTCGATATCAGCCATACCATCCCGAACAAGGGGCCCTTTCCAAGGCGGATCTCATCAGCGGCTCCTTACTTGGGGAATAATGATGCTGGCACCGGCATCCAGCGCATATCCAATCGCCGCATGGTCGTGCCCCGGTACCCTGACGAAGGGAATCGTCCTTCCCTGGCTCATGAAGATTGCCTCGTGAACAATGGTCGTCATCGTCTCGACGTTCATGCTGCTGTGTTCCCAATCGACCCAAACGGCGTCATAGCCGATGGGTGCCAACCAGCGCGTGATCTTTGTGGATCCAATCCCGCCATAGTATCCCAGCAACGGGGGGATCTTCTTCTTGTGAGCATCTCGGATGGCCTGACGCGTGAGGTGAGGCTGGAAAAGAGAGGGCGCAGCATAGGCGGCCATGCCCTGGGAGGAAGCCATGGTGAGCTGTGTATGGATGTGCACGAGTGGTATCGACTGAAGCTGTTGGGCGAGGTACTGCTGTGAATTTCAGGGAGTTGGAGAGGTGAAATGTGAGGTCTGATGAGATTTTGAGTGAACACTTCGCAGTCGGAGGTGGTCACCCTTCTTATAGCTGCGATACTTTGACCTCTCATCCAGCTCGACTACTCCCGAGCTTCATACTCTTACAAAGCTTACCGCCCTGTCAGCATAACTATCTTCTCGTGAGAGGGTCAGCTAACGTTCCCTTAGTAGGCGATCGCGGTGTGATAACAGCCCCCCAAATCATCTTTCATTAGATCAATGGCTTTTTGACACAGTGGCTATCTTAGGAAATCGAACAACCAGGTCAAGGTTTCAAGCAGCAACATGTGCATTGATGGCCAGACGAAGTATTTGTCAACCACTGGGGTTACTGCACTGTACTCACGGCTTACTGTGTCCGCAAACCCAAGGGTTCCGCAAGGGCCCCTTGGCCATCCAAGGGCTACATACCTGTCTACGGACTTAACGGAGAGGGAACAAGCCAACCAGCGACCAGTGTGAAGAGGGAGAATGCGATGCGATACGCCACAGCTTTCTCCTGGGTTGCTTTAGTCAACACATCCACTCGAGGCGGGCAGTGAGAGCGGCCATGCCTAAACGCTTGTCCGTGCGATACGCGTTAATACGCCCCTGAGGATTCTCCGCGTGCCTGGCTAGGTAGCTCTGCTGTCCGAGCTGGAATGGATTTCCTCCAGCTCGCAAATTCCGTTTGGTTAGTGCTCAGTTCCAGGAAGAATTTCACATCATTCAACCGCTGGCAGTCTTGCGAGACGGCAAACACACCCCAGGTTGACGCTCGCATTCGACTGCCCAGTAGAAGTCGCTTACATGCAATCACACTACATTCAGGGTGTCGGGAATAGATTGAGACTCCTGTTCGGCCACACGGATCCCGAGAAGCTGGAGTCCGTGGAGATCTTTGAAAAAATGTCAGTCACTGTACTGTGTCTTGCGTCTCACGTTGGATGACCAGTAAAGTGGCTTGCGACTAGCGCAGCTGCAAGATGTTGTCCGTCTCACCGGTACATACTATCCAGCTCGTTTCCCTTTGCGATAGGGCTGAGGCGGGGCGACAGGATGCCAAATACCACCTCAGTACTCAAAGAGTTCGGGTGCTTGACAGTGTTGTCGGTTGAACACACTTGCCACCTCGAGTCGGCTTTGCCCAACTCTACGGAGTATCCTTTTCCTTCTCTCCGTCATTCATCGCTATGAACGAACCCTTTACGTGGGGGAGACATTGATGCAACTGGGGGACCGCCTAAAAGGGCCTTTGTCATACACTAAACGCCTCCTGTCAGAACTAATGGCCTCGCAACCACATTCTGTACCTCGATCACGTGTTGGATTCTAGACACCGGTGCTTGTCTAGCATGAGGTACACAGGGGATCATGTTCGTGTCGTGGATCTTGATAATTAGGCTCTGCGGACCGGCTCTTTCTGCTCCACTCCTCCGGGGCCAACCCAACGTTAGCCGGGGCAGCTTTTGTTTGGTCTATATCGATATGAAAGCCTGAGAGATTCTGTACAAATCAGACTTTCAAAGGGGGCATTGGTACGACAAGACTTATAGATCCCGCGGTTGATTTTCACGATACCCTGATTTCCAAATGAACGGTATCATTTTCCCATCCGCAAGGCCCCTGAGAGCCGTAGCTTGCTGAATCACTTATACTGTCAGCACCGTCTGAACTCTATCGTCCTGGACGCAGCCCTTGGCTGTCGGAACCCTGAACCCATAAAGCCCTTGTGGAGCCGCCATATGAACCCAATACGGTGTAACTCTGTAGTATGTCCTCTTTCTGTCTAGTATCTTTTACTAAAAACGCGGCTGAGACGGCAAAGGTAATCGAAGCTTACCTTATCTGTTTGGTATGAGTTGAGGTGGAATCAAGTACCACATTCCTTTAGGTTGACTGCTGACAAACTTCGTTCGATGCGTACATATCATTCGTTATCAACCTATATAAATAGAATCGTTTTAAGAGCTCAATGCGGGATGTGGGATATATTTCGGTGTAATGCTCCAGCGAGGCACAAATCATGTCCCCGAGCTCTACACCTGTGTGTCATATGGTTCGTTATCAAGCACTCTTATACCGTAGACTATCCTGCTTGATTACGAAGGATATAGGACATGGCCATTGTCCCCGGCGTTACGGGAGCAATACATGGCTTCCTTGTGTTTCACCTGGGCCCCGGGAGGCATTATTAGGAACTCGATCATACGCGTGTATGCTTCGTATAACGTATCGCTTGCATGAGGTGGCGCGCTATTCCAGGTTGAAGTCCGAAAATGAGGTGACAGCTCGGCACGTTTTCCGTGTGATTGCAGCTTATCATCGGCCTTACTGTTACGGAGGAGTATAGGTTTCCTGCAGAACCCTACGTTTCTGCCGAGTGCCCGATCACGGATTACATACATGCATCCATGCTCCCTGGTAGAGGTTAATCCTATCGCTCACGATCAGTAATCACCAATCTTTATTACTCGGCAAAACCGCAAACGATTCGTTCAAAATGTAGCAGCACTATATTTCTCGAGTCAGATCAATTGCTTGACACTATGTTCAACACCACGAGATACCGGTTAGAAATCCTCATCCCACCAATTAGTGCTTATTCATCATACCACAAGTATACATGCAACAAAAACGTTCAACATACAAAGAGAGAGAAAATTGCCCTGAACGGAATTCGAATCGCAAAATCACCAAAGGCCCGAGAGCCGGAGGTTCATGGGGTGAGGAACAGGCACATGTTTCCTATGTGAACACGTCCGGACTCCGGGGTGCCGATGTAGGTGGCGATGTGTGTTTTGGGCAGTCCATCTGCGGCTTGCTCGGCTTGGGCGGGAATTCCAGCTTATTCCGGGAGCCACCACTTCCGAGTATTCGGGTTGCGTGGCTTTCAGTAGAATCCGAGGACAGCGGGGACGGACATTGTCTGGGCGATTTATTAAGCATGGGGTTTAGTAAAGATGACTTTGCAGATGACTACGTATGCTCGAATTGTTTTGTTCCCGAAAGGGAATGCCTTATCTGTACTTGTCGGTAGGTGTTGTGGACAGGGTAGGAAAATGTATGAGCAACTTGGTTACGGACAATTGCCTCTTTAGTGAATGTCCGCATATTTAGCCAGGGTTTAGCTTATTTGGCAGGTTAAAGCCTTTCGGGTTTTCAAGAGTTGAACCTCTTCGTTTTCATGAGTTGAGTTGACTCAGACTTCAATGCATAGTCCTCTCCTCGCAACTGATCGGACTTGAATGAACTGATTCATCACGTAGGCCTTTAAGCCCGATAGTTTCTGTTTTTGCGTCAGAATGAGAGCAGCGGTAAGCAGCCGCCTTGCCGTGGCTTGAAGATTGCGGCAAACGAGCCGCAGTTGGTTGCCTGTTCAAGGTTAAGGGTTGGATCTGAATCTCCCATCACTCACAAGGGGAGATTCGTATGCCGTTTCCGTGGAGGTTCATGATACCCACGCATGAGTTGACTGTTGAGTGAGCCCTCCATTCAATTTTGCATCTTGCAAGGGTTTATGTAGCTGATAGCTGAGGACGTCTATCAACCAATCAGGTAACATGATGGTTTCGTGGTCTAGTTGGTCATGACATTTCGTTAACAACATCTGTTGACACCACCGAAAAGGTCCCCGGTTCGAGCCCGGGCGAGATCATCCTTTTTGCTGTTTGGCTCATTCGGTCTGGAAAACGAGTAGCTATCTCTTTTTCTTCCTTTGTCATTTTCTTTTCACTAATCATTAGATTGTTGTGTCGTTTGTGGGCGAACGGAGCTTGCTGTTTTATTCTTCAAATGGCCAGAGAGCGACCCAGGGGAATGAATTTGCGGTGTGAATCAATCTATTTGTGTATGCTATGTTCAGAACTTGGATGAAGGTGCCTGTAAACAACTAAGTGGCGTAGAGCTCTCTCATGTGTCTCTAACGTTGCTGATCGTGATATCATCCCAGAAAGACGTCTAAATGCTGGCTGGCTAATTGCAGAATTACAATCCCCATTACTGAGGTCTTTAACATCAACGGCGTTGCACGGGCACAGCAGCAGACTATAAGGGATAGTTTAAATTTATCTTTCGGCATCACAGCCTAAATCGCCAGGCGGACATTCGTATACTATCCTTATCCACGTTGCGCCTCGAATCTAGGGACAAGATTGACAGAACTTGGTTTCCAGTATGACGGTCGTTTTGACAAATCGGTTCCCTAACATGGTGACCTTTTCGAGGTGCATAATCGGTCGGAACTAGTCAGACGCTTATCGTTGATCAACATCGGGTCGCTGTAGTCGAGCATATTCCGACAACCTGCAGATCACGCAGTCAAGCTTGTGAAAGAACCTCTGACTTCAGGTTGCCTACCTAGCCTTTCCGTCATACGCTCTCCAAGCTCACTTTTATTCCTCAAGTTCTGGTCATTTCCCGCTGTATGTATACGCCGCCAGCAGCGGTATTGCATTCTCCAGTGTTTTGATTGTTGGGCATGACATTTCATGCAGCCGCATCCAACGTGGAGCACTTCTGTTCATGTGCTGACTCCCACGTTTCACAGTTGCAATCCAACGACTCCGCATCAGCGATAGCAAAGATCCGCCTAGCTCACATGGCCCAAAAGACCGCATCAATCCTTTCCTCCTTCAATTTGCCATCTCCATAGGGCTGAAACCACGAGCGGTCATACAAGGCTGAGCTAACGCGGTGCAAGTAGCGGTTGCTCCATAGCCGTAGCCTGATCTGTTAGGCTTGCGCGAGGGCGAGGAGCGTGAGAAAAGGTTTCTGATTTTTGAAGGATCTGTGGGAACGTCTGTCCTGCTTGCTGGGTCACGGTGTTGGCCTGTGTGGGCTTGTGGACCTGTGGGAATCCTGGTTGATGACAGGAGATGAAACTTTGGACATGGGATATGGAAGCCAGAAGGAAGCAGTTTCCGGGATTGCAGTTGCAACTAGATGACAAATAGCACCCAAGAGTCAAGGCATCTTTCAGATCCGTGGAGAGAGAATGCTACTCTGACGGAGTCGTTGTAATGGAAGGAATAAAGAAGATTCTCGAACCGTACGATGTCCGACTGCACAGGCAAACAGGGTCTATCTCTGCGTCTTGATAGAGCCTAGAGTCTGATCGACGTGGATCTTGCTTGTCGCCGATAGCGACTAGGCGAGGATGAGTAACTCAAGACTTGACAGAGCCCATTTTTCTACACCATATGACGGCATATACGATGAAGCCTATGGGTGACTCTTGGAGGATAGCCTTGAAGTGGACAACTAGGTCAGAGAGGGGTCTGCTCAATGTGTAGAAGTTCCCATGACTACGACCTGCATGCCTGGGCATTGATCCCATACCTACTACTATCAGAACTAAGTTGCGCAGCGGCTAATCAGTGTTAACCCAAAGACTCATAGAGAAGTGCACATATATAGTTATTAACAAGTTCTTCTCGTCTAACTGATCTGCTCAAGTGTCTTTCTTGCTTAAACAGTGTCTTTTAACCATGTCTTCCCATGTGCTATCCCGTGATGATGCATCATATAGTAGATATTATGCAGACATACAAACGCATGTTCGAGGATTCCAATGTAGGATAATAGAAATAATAGAATCATACAAGAATCTATAATTTTTTATCATAGAGTGAGTTGTCTGAATGCATTGTAAGTCTTGTCCGTCAGCAGTCACGCCGACTTCTTTGCTGACATTGAATGCCGCGCCTTTCTGTCAGCAGATCAGCCTATTCCGCCCTTCGGCCAACCCCCATCCTCCGAGAACGATGAAATGGCGCAGAGAGGGAAGATTGCATTGCCATGGTTTCTCTCCAGCTGAGATCCCTTTCGGCTTTTGATCGTCTTTGTCCAGGCCGCGTCACGCTGACGGGATTGTGAAGGATATATAAGAATGGGTTTGAGAATGCTTCATGTTGGTCTATCAGGTCGAATCAAGACATTGTCCAGCAAACAAGCAAGGAAACAACAGAGCACGCCATTAATCAAGCATTCATCGTCTACTTTTGCTCGTTATAAAGTTCGTCTCGCAAACTATTGACAAAATGAGACTCCCTCTTGTTGTGGTCATGGCCTCTGTTGCCGGCAAGTTTCCTCTCTGCACTTACGCCACGACTCTAACACTTCAACCGAGTTGTTGGTTCTATCATTCTTAAATCTTAAACTAACGTCTGTTCTAGACGCCAACGGCACCAACACAACTGCCGGTCAATCAGGATCCTCAGGATCTGGCGCGCCCAGCGGTTCGGGCGGCTCGTCCTCGTCTGGATCTGGCGGAAACTCTGGCTCCTCCTCCGGTTCCCAGCAGAAGTAACGGCTGCAGCGAGGCCAGTATCATTGCGACATCTTCTGCGCAGGCTGCAGATATGCCATTGTACTATTCACTGTTTTGGTTGTGGGTTTTTTCCTTTTACTAGATCGTTACATGGGCAACCCCAGGTTGGCGAATAGACGGGCGCCAGCGATAGAATACAATGTACTACTATAGGGTTTAGATTTCAAATTCTTGGATTTCAAATTTTTTCCTTATCTCCAGCCGTGTGTTCATTTCTCTAGCCTCTTTGTCATTGTGGAAATCGGACATCGCCGCGTGCAATACGATCTGATCTCGAGGCTGAAGCACATGTAATGCGTATGCATGCACGTACGTCTGTTCCTCCGCATCCCAAGGCACCAGGTTATAGGTCCCAGAGCGTTGGAAGACATGGCCTCATTGGTTCATATGAACCTCGAATGGGATTTTAGCTCCCTATTGCCGCCGGGCCAGTTATGTCCGGGGGCCGAGCCATGGAGACGGGACACCCAAGTAAGACTGACTCGTTCAATTGCACCCAACGGCAGAGACACAACCTGTAGAACATGTCTTCAAGAGGAAACATGCCGCGCCCAGGTGCGTCAGCTGCGAATCATCACCACAGCTTGGACCGTATATGGTAGATGGCATCGTCATCATCTTCGTCGTCGTCGTCTATGTCGTCGTGTGCTGTTATTAATAAGGCAAAGGATTCGAGATGCGCCGCTCTTCGTGTGGGACGACGACCTTGGAATCTGCCTGGCATCGGTACTCCCCCTGCAGACTATAGCACCATGCAATTGTTCATATTTAGCTACAAACACACGATCCAAAGAGCGCCATCTAGATGCGCCACAGCTTCTGCTCCTCAATCTTCCATCTCGTCTCTTTTTTGCGCCCCAAGCCGCGATTCCCGTGATCAATCGAAACCCCCCTTCCCAAAAGTATGCCTTGATGCCAGGGGCAATCCTTCAGGGTGAATCCTCCTGGAACCTCTGCGCCTCGTCCTGGGCGCTTATTGGGCCAACCGCGCACAGCGACATGGATTCCCGGGCCCAGTCGCCACAACTTGACCCTTGGGGGTCTGTCTCTCTCTGTCTCTTCTGTGCGTGGGTTTTGTTGGCCGCGTGCAGCAACTGCCGCAGCATCTGATTCAATCCCAGGAGCTCGTCCCAGATGGAAATCCGCGTTCGCCGACCCCCTGCCGGTTGAGTCAATGGCCGAAGCGTTCCGTGAGATTCGGGCATCGGACAAGTCGTCATCGCCTGCGTCGTCCGGAGTTCTCCATCTCAGGAGACGCAAATCCCTGGGCAAGCTGGCCCTTTCGTGCCATCGATTGGCCAGCCTTACGATATTCCATACTGGCCCCCCTCCCCTCCTCCTTGCGTCGATTTCATCGCACCTCGCTCTTCAGTCCACTTCCTCGACCCCCAGCCTGCGGGGCCTCATCTCATGGTCCCCCCTTTGTCCTAGATCGACCGGCTCCGCCATGGGAAACCCACGTCCTACTATTCCTAGCGAAACTTCGCCCAGCGTCCCGTCAGTGGGTTCCTTGCAGCAGCCTTTCTAACCCGGAAGAAGCAAGCAAGCAACCTTGCAGGATCGCCACGAGCCGCAAAAAAGGCAAAATGGGCCGCCAAGCAGGACGGGACTTGGCCACTGGGGCTGCGGCCCTGTGGGCGCTGGCGCGTGTTTATAGATGTCGCATGGGCGCCGATTCGAGCCATGAACAACTTGCATCCAGTGAAGGACAAGGACATCATCCCCGGCTCTCGGCCGCGGGCAAAACGTGGTGAATAGGAGTGGCTGTTGCATGAGATGGTGCGAAGCTGTGTGCCCGCCCCCAATGCCGAGGGTGTCTGCGATAAGATTCCTTCGACGACATCCCTGTTCTGTGCCTGAGGTGAGACTTTATATAACGAGAGTTGGCTTTGCCCGACCTCGTTCTCTTCATCAAGGACAGGTCACTGTATTGACTGAGAAACGAGCAGTGACATTGCAACTACAGCACAAGAAAGCAATTGCCAATTGATAGGAGAAGAGGCAGACGATATGGCGACCTCGTCTTATACTCCAGACCACACCACTATGGCTCGGCATGACTTAAAGCTTGCCATCCATAACAACGAGGAAATCGAGGACAAGATCAGTATTGATAGCATCGTCGACGCAGAGGACGCTGCAAAAGAGAGGCGGAGGAAGCAAAACAGAATCGCACAGCGCAAGCACAGTGAGTCAAGGAGACGGAACACAGATGGCACGAGACCAATCAAATGACCATTGCAATGCGCGCAGGACGGCGGAAAGCCGAGCAGAGACTCTCTGCAATGTCCAAGTCACCCGAGCTTCGGGTATCACCGCTGCATCCGGGACCGTGTTGCTGCTGCGTCACCCGACGGCCAGAGATGGTTCCCCCGCCAGAGGACTACAGCTGCAGCTTCATGTCCATCACATCACCCAACCCTTCTTCGCCATACGGCCCTCTCACGCCCTCGGTCGTATCCGACTACGACAGCCGGCAGACTCTGCCCGCCAACCAATGGACAAGCTTCTGGCCAGCCGCATCTCCTCTCTTCGATGCCGACGCCACGAGCAACGTTCTGCCGTCTGGGGATTCTCTCGACAACCACAACCACAGCCACAGCCCCATCCCAAGCACGGCATCGCTCGACATTCCGTCCTTTCAGGATTCGCATTCGCCAGCGTCAGCCCTATCCTACGACGCTTCCATCAGCCTCATCAGCAGACCGAGCAACACGAGCCTGTCGCCAGAGGGTCATCTTGGTGGCCAGTTCCCTCTTCACCTGGCCGCGAGAGGCGGATACATAGGAATCATGGGCCTCCTGCTTAGTCGGGGGGCCAGAATAGATGCCAAAGACACTTGCGGGCGGACTGCGCTTCATTATGCTGCTGACGCTGGCCATCTTGAGGCCGTGGGGATGCTGCTCTCTCTAGGGGCCAATCCGTTTTTGGTGGACAGCGAAGGGTGCAACAGTCTTCATATAGCTGCCAGCAAGGGGAGGGAGGATATCGTGCGGGTGTTGATGGAGCGGGGGATGGATCCGAATCTAGGAGTTGGTAGCGACATTGAGAATTCTTGATATGCTTGAGAGCAGACGATAGTCTTGAGAATACATATACACGCTCTACTTAGTTATCATAGCGAATGCAACTCATTAGACCACCAATTTTTTGCTCACGTTGACAATGTGAGAATAACCACTTATGTTGCATTTTGCTTCTTTATTTGAATAATTTAGAAAGAAAGAAGTCGTTAATATGTCTTGTGCAACGTTGCGCATGTTCGTGTCTTGAAACTGATTTGGTGTTGCTTGGAGAGAGCGGCCCTCGTTTGTGTAACAGCGCTCAGGTCTTGTATTACAGCTAGGTATGCTGTAAGGTCATTTCCCTAGTTTTGCTTTACGTTGAATCTGGTATGAAGCCGTTTGAATTCGAAGGGAAATTCAAGAATTTGGCCTTTACAACAGTGTATCAAGAGTGTTGATTGCTCTATCATCTACACTGCCTCCAGCTTACATGATACAACTTGCTGTATCAGTAGTGTAAGCCACAGATGAAGTCAGTTCTGCCTCGAATATAAGGTCCAGCGCCTTGCTGGATCATCCAACCACCAATGCCAAGCGTCACGAAGCTACGGCTGTACCAAGATCCGCAGCAGTTCTAAAAATGAATCTCGCATCGTAGCCCATTAATGAAGCGGATTTGCGAAAGAGGCGCAGCCGCCGCTAAACAACTGGTGTATTGCCGAGAGCCACCAGTAAGCTGTCCTTGTCCGCCAATCATTTCCTAATCGTCGGGACTGCATACGAGATACTTCATCATGTTTCGAGTTTCTCTTTTCGGCAATATATGAATCCTTCTTGGCCTCTTGGAGCTATTCATGATTAGCTTTGAGCATGACTTACAGACTCCTCTTCGTCTGTGAGAGCTTGAGTTTTGCCAACAGTCTTCAACATGGTCTTCTTCGCCCCTAATGACAACATTCCCACCCTGACATGCTACCTCCTCACCGAACCCTCCAGCGATGACCTGCAAGCCTTCAAATCCGCCTTTGAACTAGGCAACCACGCGGCCTTCAACCCCGTCCTCCACATCAAGATCGTTCGCCCACCAGACGACTATATCGGCAAATCCCACGAGTACATCCGCCAAAGGGAAGGTGAAGCCGGCCGCGAGGGCAAATTCCTCATCCTCGACAAAAGGGCCATTGAGAGCAACGCCGTCTGGTACATTTCTCACTTCGCCGACGCCGAACGCGTGCAATGGAAAGAGGCCGAGAACACAAATGTTCTCTGGAAGATTCTCGTCAAAGCCGACAAGCTGGCCATGGTGTATGCAAACTACAGCATCGGCAACACGTCTCTCCAAGAAGATTTGGGTAATTGCGGAGTGGAGTTTCCCGTCAAAGAAGGCTTTGAGCAGCCCAAGGTGTTTGACTACAACTTGGACATGCAAAAGGATCAGTATCGCCAGCCTGTTTGGATCAGGGCCGAGCCGGGAGAGTATGAGATCAACAAGGGCGGCGAGCAGATGGGAGACTACATTGCGCCGCCCAATTCGTATGCCCGGCTGAAGGATGGAGTGGCAGAGGCTGTTGGGGTGGTCAATGACTGGACGACGTATTATCCTTCGGGGCCGTTCCCTTATTCGGATGGGACCAAGAAGGAGTTTCCGGAGGGAACCATGGTTCTTCAGTTGAAGTGGGATCCTGATTACCCGTGGCCGCCTTACAAGTGGTCCGAGGGATCGCTCTGAGCTGGAAGCTGTCGATGATGGCAGGGCCATATGCCTATTTGAGAGTCCAACAATTGACGATGGCCAACGGAGAATTTCAAGACTTTTTGATGTAGATTTTATATGCAACGACATTCACTTTCGCACGCAAGAAATATACAACACTCGAAATGCTGTGCCCGGTTGACCATACATTCAAGTTCATGTTCATCTAGTCAAGGGACAAATGAATACCCAGACGTAGTTTGAGAGGCCGTGTGCCTACAACATATCCGATGCTGGTGCTTATCACTAGATACCTTCACAAATGACCTACCAGGCGTGCTCTTGTACTGACCAAAGGACTGCATTCCTCGTCTTTCAGAGCCTATATACCACCGATGTCAGTGTTGCACAAGAAAAGAAAAAGGCATCACCTCGTTGACGACCTCTGGTCGGGCATGTGCGCAAGAGTCAAGGGAAAGCTGTCTCATGGGGGCTTTTTAGGGCATGAACTCATTCTAACAACAACTCATGGGACTATACCAGGCGTCTTTATTTACAGATGATGCAGCCCGTCATGCTTTAACATCGCTTACCCCTGCTTTGAAACAGTAAGCTGCTAAACGTTCCTGCGGATTCAAGAGCTCTACCCCGTGGCTCATATAGCTGCAATGGACCACTAAGAAGTTTGATATATTGTACTATGCTTTGGAAGCCGTCTTACATATCACATGACAGGTAAGATGAATCGCCTCCATTCATTCTAACCGCACCTTATGTGCACTTAGGCTAGTCCTGTCTTGAGGACCATGCCCTGGCTCGAAGACTATGCCGGCCTAACCCTGTTCTCGCAGCCACTTATCTTACGAACCTGGGTTCTGCGCGGCCATCAGACTCGTGGTTCTCTGTGTCATAAACTCTTTGCTTAGCGAACGCGGCCTCTGTGCAGCTATTGCCTGGAGGCCAGCCCGCCTGCAAGCTACGTCTCTTTCAAAATCCTGAAGTTGGTCTAATCCCAACAGTGTTAAAGCGGTGGGTCGTGATATTCTTCTCTTATGCTTGAGAGTCACGATGCTGGCTTCGAGGCGTTTAATGCTACGGAACACCAACAGCTGATGCAAGCTTCAGTATTCAAGCCGGTATCTCTTACCTGACCCAGAGCTTCAAGATTCGAACTGCAGCTGACGCTTGACAGTTTTAGGGTCTGAAAGTCCACCAAGCTGGGGCGTAAGTAAACATAAAAACAAGGAATGTAAATACTACCAAGGGGCCCCTTTCAAGGCGTGAATGGCTTCATTATTTGACTTGACGATGTACAAAACAGAATGCAGAGAACTCAAAGGTACCTGTATCTCAAGGAAAGCAATAGGTAGCATTGGTCACGTACGCAGACACTGAAGCACTGTGCCTGCAAGCATCTCAACAGTTATCTTCGTGTTGCACGGAGAGATCAGCAGATGAGCAGCGTGGCGTTGACAAAGCCCTTCGACGCTTCGCGACCAAGATTCATGCGTGTTCGGCTGAACAGGAGAACAGTAGCTTGGGATGGTTGTGAGCATAATCATTCCACTTGCTTCCCATCTCGTATATCCTTAGAGCTGCATCAGCGACAAGTCCAAGTTCGAGGACAAGGGACGAAAGTAACAGTTCGTCAAAGTTAAATATATTGGACGAATCATCCTAAACCTAAGCAAGTTCATCTCGTCTCGACCGAATGGTGGCTTCTCCGAGCCTCACATCGCTGACCCATGTCGTCAAATCGGGCCATTTCGCAGCTCCATCTCTCTTTCTTGCGTCCACTGCGCATATTCTACTGTAAAATTATGATTCGGATTCGGCAACATGCAACTTTGAAGACTTTAGGGGCTCAGAACCTATGGTGGAGAGGTGATATCAACACTATCTTAACTACCTACTCCATACATTGCCTCCCCCGAAATAGTTGAAGTCGGTCATAGAGAAGACGATATATTCTGCCATCCGTCATCCGATAGACTTAAACGGACAACACATTTACAGATACAGTAATCATCTGCATCATATAGATGGCGAGTCTCACAATAAGGAACTGTGAGTGGCTGATAAGCGAGGTCGTATTGGCTACGTCTCAAAGTCATGTCTGAAGAAAGACTTCTTGCCACAGTACTCGCATCGGGGGCTCCCTCCCCGGAGTTTGCTCTCCTGCCCGATCAAGAAGCTCCTGCACATCGAAGAGATATCACCGTCCAGACTGGGCAAAGATGTGAAAGTGGGTGCACCTCTCCATATTAAACAGCCCTCAAGGATGCGGAAATTCAAGGAATCGGCAATTATGAAGTCATCAACTTTGAACCAGTATCCGTCACAGGTATTATGCATGCCTCGAGTAGTATCTGCTGGACCGCCTCGAGGACCAAAGGCGTAAACGCCCTCTGGACAAACGCAGAGTTACATGTGGGAGGTATCAGACCTCGTGAGAAAACTTCGGCCCCTCTTCATCTCGGGCTTTTCCTAGATGCGCTGCATTTATGCTCCATAACAGAGGAACAGCGGCCTCGACTTAGTCCGAGGACCTGTGCTGTGATGATAGCGTTGCGATTTCAAGTGGGAACATGCGTCTACATGGTGCTAAGATACGCTTAGGGTCGCCATTACCCGGTTTCCCTGATGCTACGCTGTAAGCGACATGTCGTATGTCGTATGTCGTATGTCGTATCGGATTGGGCAGGGATGTGTCGAGAAGACTGTGCAAGAAGTTTTGTGTTAGATCCAAGTAAATGAGCTATCAGCAATCTCGTAATTGAGAAGAAAGAAACAGCTGGACATGGGATTCTAGGATGAATGGTGATGATGTAATTTGTTGGGAGTGGTTGTCCGCTGCAGCAAAGTTACGAGTAACTTCAAAGGAACAGAGGAACGGATCTTTGAGGGAAGCAAGCTGCGTACAAACTGTGTGTTGCTCCTCGTGCTGGTATGTATGTCTACCCCGCTCATGCATGATCATGACGAGCTCTTGAGACTGGCTAGGATAAGGACCAGATTAGTGTGTATATAAATGGCCGTGTGGACGAAGTATGCTTTCCGTTTTGGGGTCTTGAATGTCTACCTCTGCTCTGGAAGTTTACAAGGAGAGTATCATCTTGCTTGCTATTGGTATCAACCAGGCAAGATGGCTATCCTCACGTATAACTTTGCTCCCATCATCTCATTGAAGCCTACGGTCACTATACCATTGTTGGTGGCCATATCGGTAACGACATCTGATGCTCCCCACAACCATTCTGAATCGTGATTCTGACCGGGAAACAGGGGCTGCTCTACGTTGGATACACAATTGTTTACAACTTGTTCTTCCACCCTCTGAGGCACTTCCCTGGTCCAAAGCTATGGGCCGTCCACTATGGATTCTACGCTCGCCTCGAGCTCTCGGGTGATGGCCACAAGTTGTTGATCCCATTGCATCAAAAATACGGCCCTGTCATCAGAGTCGCCCCGGACCATCTGGTCTTTTGCCACCCGGACGCGATAACCGACCTCTCCGGCCACCGCAAGGCGGGCCAGCTGGAAAACGGCAAGGAAAGGGCCCGAAACATGCTCGTCACCGGCACCATTTTATCTGCCGACTGGGAAAACCACACCCGGCATCGAAAGAGCATGGCAAACGGATTCTCGAACCAGGCCATGCTTGACCAGCAGCCCCTGATCATGACCTACGTCGAGAGGCTATTTGAGAAACTCGAAGAGGAGAGTGCCAGAGGGGACAAGATTGACATCGCGGCCAGGTACAACTGGGCAACGTTTGACATCATCGGCGACCTGGCCTTTGGTGAGCCCTTTGGGTGTCTTGAAAACTCTCAGTTTCACCCATGGGTCGAGATGGTGTTTGACGGTGTGAAAAACGTGTCCATTGATGCGACGTTCAGGCGTATGCCGCTTCTCTACAAGGTCCTCGTCATGCTCACGCCCAAGGCGATGATGGACAAGTTCAAGGAGCACAGCAGACTGTCTGAGCAGAAAGTCCGCAAGAGGCTAGACACGGTGACGGACCGCAAGGACTTCATTGCTGCGATGACGTCCAGGAAGGGGAAAGACGTAAGCAGAGGATGAAAAAAGACCTAAGCGGGCGAGCGATATATGGTGTATGATGCTAACTCTGGAAACCGCGTACAGGAGGTGACGCTTCAAGAACTCACTGCCAATGCTGCCCTTCTCATCATAGCCGGCTCGGAAACGACGGCTGTTGCGCTGACCGCCGCCACATACTACCTTGGCCGCAACCCGGCGCCCCTGAAGAAGCTGTGCGACGAGGTCCGGTCTTCGTTCAGGTCGGAAGACGAAATTGACCTCGTGAGCGTCGGCCGCTTGAACTACATGCTTGCTGTTCTGGACGAGGCAATGCGGCTTCACTCGCCGGTCCCTGGCACGACGCCGAGAACGATCAATGAGAAGGGGGATGTTATTGCCGGACACTGGGTTCCCCCTGGAGTAGGTTTCTACCGAACAATGACCATCTAGTCTCGGAGCTGATGAGGCTTTGATAGACTCACATTGACATTTGGTATTGGACCCTGTTTCACTACCCTGAATTCTGGACCGAGCCGGAGCATTTCGTCCCCGAGCGCTGGCTTGGAGACTCTCGCTTTGTAAACGATCAAAAGAGTATATTTACTCCCTTCTCCGTCGGTCCGAGAGTTTGCATTGGCAAGAAGTAAGTCCATATGCTCATCTTCATCTCAATCTTCTTGGTTGAAGCACGGCTAATGAAGCACCGGCGATTGGAGTCTTGCTTATGCTGAAATGCGTCTCATCTTGGCGAGGCTCATCTGGCGGTATGACATTGAGCTTCTTGACGAGAGCATCGGCTGGGATGTCAAGTCCAAGGTTTACATCGGATGGCAAAAGGGACCTCTGTATATCCGTTTGAAGCCTAGAGCGTAGGCAGCATGAGGATGACGTTCCTCTGTTTGCGTTTGAAGCAGAATGCTGCCCAGCATTGATATATCAAATAGACTTGCTTTTTTCACTCTGGAAGTATTGCATTACGGCAGGGTTCTGGAGTTCAGGATCGACGGCTCATGTCAAGTTCAAATGCTGGGAACGGCGATGTCCCTGCTCTTGGGTCTAGACAATGTCTGTTATACTGTGAGGAGGAAGGATAATTTGACATTTTGAAAACTGAGAGCATATGGATTGGTTTAGAGCTCATATTTTGGTAGACCGTGCTATAGAGAGCTACTATGATGTGAGAACCGACCAGCTGGCGTAGCTCAGGCATCGAAGATCGAAAGTGTAGCTGAAGCTATGAATTATTTAGAATCCTCTACTCCATCAGAGATGAACCGCATACTCAAGATACTCGGATTGGCTGTCCCAGCGCATGTCAGAAGCCAGCAAATAAGGGCCGACCCTTTGAATCAGACAAAGCTGACAAATGCAGCCTCCCTCACCCCCAGATCTAACGCAGTCGCAATAAGTTGCCCGTTTTCAGTCTCACATACATATCAATTACTCGAACTTTGAATTGACGGATTTCAAGATAGTCACATGCATACAATAAACGAGCTGGAAAAATCAACTGCAGAGTGATGCCCTGCATATAAAGGAATGACAAGGGAGGTTACGAAGTACATGGACAAGCTTGAAAAGAGCTCGACTGTGCATCACACCCAACCGGCAAGTTCCAAGTCCCTTTCTACAGCCCCCAGCTCACCATATATATAATTCATACAATTTCTACTACACAGTAGGGCAAAGACAAAGCAATCATACGTCATATCCAGCTTCCCGATTCCTTTACACGACATCCCGGGCCTCCAACATTGCGACATCCGCTCCCCAGCTTCAACACCTTCTTTTGTCAGCAACAAAAAGCAATCCCCCTCTTTCCTCCCCTTCCCCCCACAAGCACGCCATACCCAACACCCGAGAAGAAGGCCAAACAGCTCCCGCCAACACGCCCGCACCACAGTACCCTTCGTGTACGTACTCCTGCCACCATCTCAGCGTCTAAAACAGGGGTCTAGTGTAGGTACTGTACATGTACAGCTTAGTCCTTGTACGTTGCGCACTGTAATTACGTGCGTCAGAAGGTCGGGCAGTAAAAGGCGACGCGACCTTGATGGCATTTGTAATTGTGCCCCCGGCCGCCCTCGACGGAGCTTCGAGGAGTGATTACGCATTGGATCACATTACCCAAAGCCATATATAAATGGTTACAAGAACGCTCTCCAGTAGCTCTATTCTGCTTTTCTTCAATCTTATCTACAGGAAAACAAAACAAGCCTGAATATACTAAACAAAAACTGCTCTTGAGCAACCCTTCTCGGTACATCCCGAGGCTCACAAAGTTACACTTACATCATCAACAGCTCCCCTCCAAAACTCCACCACAACCCCAGAAAAAAAAAACGCATAAATCCATCCATCCATACTTACAAACCTCCATCTTCCAACTATCACCACCTCAACAAACCCCAACCTCAAACCACCCCCCCTCTCTCCCCTCTCCCCCAAACAAAACAAACCAGGTCAAACTCCCCCCCCCTCCCCACCCAACAACCGCCAAAATGCCCGTCATCGACATCAAATCCAAGCCCGAATTCGACGCCCTCACCCAGTCAACACCCTACGTCGCCCTCCAAGCCCACGCAACCTGGTGCGGCCCCTGCAAGGCAATCTCCCCTCTCTTCGCAAAGCACGCCGACGCCCTCGCCGTCCCCGAAAAGTTCGCCTTCGCCCGCTTCGACACCGACGAGGTGCCCGACCTCGCCATGGAGCTCGGCATCCGCAGCATCCCCGCCTTCTTCGTCTTCGAGAACGGCGAGAAGAGCGAGTCGCTGAGCGGCGCGAACCCGCCTGCCCTGCAGAAGTTGGCGGAGGCTACGGCGGAGAAGGCCAAGGGGGTGAGTTAACCCAACTATCCCTGATCTTCTTCCTCCCTTTCAGTCCCCGAGGTGGGACGTGGAGGAATGGCTGGGTGGATTGTGGCTGACGTGTGTGTGATGTAGGCCTAAATTTGAACGCGCAATGGACGAGACGAGACAAAGAGTCGCGACAGAGGAGGATACACATACAAGGATAGGAAATAGGAGGATACCACTTGGGAGGACGGTATGATATAGACAGGCGCATCAGTCACGGCTAGTCTGTGCAAATATATCATATACCACAATGGACATTTTCACAAGATTGCATTTTCTCGTCGTAAACCGCCCGCTCTATTGCTCTGTCGTTGCGCGTCCCACGTTTCAAAAAACCCCATGATATCAATAACGGACTTCCCCCAGTCTACAACTCCCACCAATACACAAAAAAGAAAGGAAATACCCGACAAGTCACTGTCCCGTGTTCCCAAAATAAAAGCCACACACGTAGCCTTTTTCCATGACCGCCGGCCACCTCGTATAAGAAAAAAATGTAGACAAGAAACTCCACGCTCCGGATGCAGCCGTGATGATGAATGATGTTGAAAGGAGTGAAAAAAAAAAAAAAAAAAAAAAAAAAAACCTAAAAAAAAAGACAGTCGATGACACGCCGGAACAAAGCCGGGTCGCCCATCACAGGCACCGCCGCAGAGAGGAGTAAACAAAATCACGAAACAGAAACAGAACACTTTTGCCCTTCACCCTTCGCACTAAGCTGCATCGTCGCTCATCCTTCCCACGCCAGAATCAGCCCGCCTCTTGGACAGTGACTGACCAGACTTGTTTTCGTCAATGACACTCATGCCCAGGGCCGTCGTCTCCTGTGACTTGCTCGACCGAACAGCTGGCCCCATTGACTTTCTTCTGTTGGCCTGGTCTTCCACAACCTTGGGCCTGTTGAGATCGGTGACGCCAATGCTCCTCCGAGCGGCTGTCCGACTAGGAGGCTTCAAGAGGTCGTTGGCCTTCGATTGACCGTCACCAGCAGCAGCCGCGGCTGCCTCGTGGGTAGATTCTGTGGGTGAGCTTGCGCTGACGGAATATCGCAACCCCGAAATGCTGCCTCTCCACCGGCTGAGGTTCCAGAAGCCGCCCTCCTTTTCGTTCTCGTCCGACTCCGCCACGCTGATGAAGTTGAAGCTCGGCGTGGGCGGCTGCGACCCCCCGTCCAACGTTCCTATCGATCGACGGCTCCGTATGCTGCCCGTCGGGCTGGCGAGGCTGTTCCTCTGCGGGCGCGCCGATGAGCCGCTTGGGGAAGCGACTGGCTTTCGGGCTTGCGCTGAGGGATTCGTAGTGGACGAGAGGTGAGCCGGAGACCTAGGCAGTTTCCTTGGCGACGAAGACCGCTCGCTCCTCGCTGGCGTCACGTTGCGGTGTGCTCGCCCTTCGTCGTCAACGTCCTGACGCCAGCTGATGATCCGGTCAGACGGGTGCTGGGCTTGGCCCGCGCTCAGGTTGAGCGAGGTCCGCCTCGACACACTGCCGCTTGTCCTGGTGATGATGCTGCCGCTCCGCCCCAGCCCGCTGACCTTGCTGGAGAACTTGGAGCCCAGTTCCCACATGTTCTGCTGGCGCTTGGCGTATGCACAATCCTGGCGGAATACCTTGATCGTGCCTGTCCTGTCCGTCGTGACAATGATGTTGCCATCCAGATGCTTGCTGCGCTCCAGGTAGGCCGGGCTCTCCTCTGGCTTCTTGATGCTCGACGGCGGCGCCGGGTGGTGGATTTCTGTCCCCGCTTCCGACACCTCCGTCTGGCTGAGAGCAGCCTCGTCAAGGCTGCGAAGCAGCACGGGTGGCGGGTTGCACAGATCAAAGATGGGATCCCCCGATGCGCTGAGCAGCTGCCTGGTGCGCGTGGGTGCCAGCAGCGCCGCAGTGACGACCTCTGGATGGGCGTCGAAGGACTCGTACGGCTGGCGGTCCTTGCTGTCGGCTTCTGCTGTATTTGTGTTCCAAATGTACGCCTTTCGATCTTCGCTGCCGCAGATGACATAGGTACCGTCGTCGCTAAACCGCGCGTGGATTTGGCTAGACTGGTTCTCCAGCCCTTTAAACTTGACTTCGAGGGACCGCGAGTCGAGGTTGTAGATGCGAACGCGAGAGTCGTTGGAGGTGATTAATACCTTGACCTCGTTCGTACCGGCCGTCGTGGCTGTCTTGATGCCTGTGATTTTGCTGCCCTTTGCGTTTTTCCCTCGAGATGATCGAGCGTGAATCTGAAACTTGACCTTGAGCCCCTCCGTCTCGTAGAACGAACACATGCCGCTCAAGACGCCGCAAATAGCCGTGGTGCCGTCGGGAGTAAAGGCTACGGCCGTGATGAATTCGTTGGCAGAGGCGGAAAAGGCTACGGTCCTGTCTGGTATGTTCCAAAGCCGGAGCTGCGCATCTAGAGAGCCTGCGAGGAAATAGCGGTCGTCGGTGGGGTGGAAGGCGACGGATGTGACCAAGTCGTGGTGCGCAAATGTGGCGAGGCATTCCTCTCTGCTGACGTGCCAGAGCCTTACCGTCTTGTCCATCGATGTTGACAGGAGAAAGTTGTTCTTGCTCCAGCAGAGGGCCAGGACTTCTCCGGTATGCGCCTGAAACTCGCGAATCGGCTTGTTTCGAAAGACGGGTGCGCTGAGCCGCTCTCCCTTCGTCTTGCCCTGCGCTTCTCTGTCGGCCTCCTCTTCTGCCTCGTGCGCTCTGCGCTCCTCTTCGGTCGAGATGACGGCAAAGACGCGGACGACCTGGTCCTTGCCTGCCACGGCAAGGTAGCGACCATCAAGGCTGAACTCGGCGGCCCAGATGGCATCCCCCGCCTTGAGAAGCTTCGTGCCCACGGCTGTGGCAGGGACGCGGCCCTGCGACGATTCGTCCTCCTTGTCCGGCTTGGGTCCGAGGAGCTCCTGCGCCAGGAACAGACGGTTAAAGTCACGGCGTCTGCTGTTGTGCGATTTCACGCGAATGTAGCGGGGAGGCTCTTTGTAAAGCGGAATGTAGCCGCCGCCTTCGCTCAAGACGGACATGGGGGCACGAGCGCTGCTTCCCTCGGTGCGCTGCTCGCCCAGCTCGGAGTCGGAGTCGGGCGCATCGTTGTCGTATCTCCTGAAGGCGCTCCGCATGCCAAAGCGGCTCAAGAACGAGGTTCCCTTCCTGCAGCGCAAAGCATTAGCACGCGCCGAACGGAAGTCAGTGGCAAGGGGCGCTTGGGCGCAAACATACTTTCGGTCCTTGGGGGGTTCGGGCAGGCCATTCGCCAGGCGGGTTGTGCTCTCGATGCCGAAGCTCTTCCTAGGGAAGCTCTCCGTCGTCGGGCTATCGGGCTTGGTCGAGCCGCGCAGGCGCTGAGCGAGGGACGTCTCAATGGTGCCGCTGTTGGTCCTGAGGAAGATTTGCTAGGAGCCGTGTTCTGCATTAGCATCTCGCGCGTGACTTGAACTAGCATATAAATAGTCGAAGACATCCGGGGAGACATACAGTGCCCAGAGGATCCAGGGCGGCGGGTGTCGGCGGGGTTGAAGACATGGTTCTTATGATGACGCCCTTTGGTTCCTTTTCCTTGTCCCTTCCATTTTGCAGTTGCTGAGTGGGCGCACGCGACAGCAGAGTCGTGGGCCGGCGTGCTGGCACAGGCAGCGGCCGGGATTCAGCGCTGCCGGAGGTGCCGTTGGCGGGACTCTTGATGCTACCGTCCTTTGTCGAGGCCAATTGGCTGTCGCCGACGTCCGCTGACGATGATAACGGGGGAGGCATATTCCATGCTGTGAGGCCAGTACGACTGAGACAGGCGACCACCCGACGGAGAGTCGCAGCAGCCCGAGGTGAAGCTTCGGGCGAGGGTCAGATCGGATGCGCGCGGAAAGGGGATCGAGGCGACGATGCGAGGCGAAACGGAGCGCAGTGAGAGAAGCGCCGGCAGGATCTGACTGAAGCCTTGCGGAAAAAGTTGAAACGAGTTACGAGCTATGCCCGTCCAGCAGAAGAGAGTAGACCGACAAGAGATCGAGGCCAGACGGACTCGGGCAACGTCAGGCTCCGAGTGGGCCGACCAAGCTTGTTTATAAGCGGAGGACGTCCTGTTGTCATTAGCAGTTGCTCCGTGGTGCTACTGCATCGCCATTGAAGCCCCTAGAGGCCCTCAGTCAGTCCGTGGGCCCCGAATGCATACCTGGTCAGGTCGAGCGAGCAGCTTGATTGCCAGATTGCTAGACTGCTGGCACAGGCCTCGTCTGCGCGCCTATTTTGCTGGATTGGTCGACGGCAGGGCAGGGCGCGCGCGGAAGCCGGGGATTCGAGATGGGCAGGAATCGGCGGTGGAGCAGAACAGAGACGAAAGATGACAGGGGGAGCGAGTTGTGCTGTGCTTATTCGGATCCTGGCTGATGATGTGGTGAGGCTGAATGCAGGTAAACTGGACTGGCTGTGTGAGTTGCTGGCTATGAGACTGAGACTTGAAAGGTGATGAGAGAAGCGATGAAGAGGAGCAACGAGAAACGGGAAAAAGAAAAGGAAGAAAAAAGAAAAGCCACCCACGGTTTCTATGACTCTACCTTACTTTTAGCCCCGATGCGAGTACGAGTTGAGAAGCATGGCAGACACAGAAGAAAAAAAAAGAGGATGCTATGACGGGGGTCGCACTTGGCGCACGCGACAGAGAAATCGAGCTTTTTTGAATGGCCAAAATCTCGATGAAATGGATCAGGTTGCTGAAGTGGCTGCTAAAAAATGACTTGCAGGCAAAGTAGCAGTAACAGCTAAGTGATACGGCTGAGACGCTTGAGAGAGAAGTATCGGGTACCAGCTCGGGCAAGTCCTGCCCCTCGCATGATGACGCATTGTCGGCGTTTGTGCCTCGTCCAGGATCCAAGGATGAGATGGATGCCTTGCCTTGGCGTACAGGATGGGTGCCTGTTGGTGCTTGTACAAAAGGTACCGCCGCCTGTGGAGAGGCTGATGTTCTCATTGCGGCTCCTGCGAAGGATTCGAGAAGTCGTCAGCTTGCGTGCTGTGCGTGTCTCGATATCAGAGTGACGGAGACGTGGGTATTCTTTCCATCTGCTCTGCTGCACGATCCGGCAGATGCTGCATGCCGAGGTACGTGACAAGCATCGTCGACAGAACGATTCATCCACAAAATACGCGTATAGCGGGCATGGCATCAAATGCGGGAGCACCGCTTGCATCCACAACTGCGTACCTAATTATTAGGTATGTGTGTGTGAGTGCAGATATGGAGAAGAACTTGGGACCAAAAAAATCCCACCTCAGCTTTTGGGGGGACCATCGCGGCGAGCCTCGGCCCGATCAGTCAGTCCATTCGGACCCCCCGCCAAGACCCGCCGACCCTGAAAAGGGTCACCGTGGGAAATAAAGGAACCACTGCATGAGTCGGCCATGTTACGAGGTGCATGCCTTATTATTCAATAGCTAGATTGCCATACAAATACGAAACAGTTCGATTTACAACAGGATGCCTATTCAATCTGAAGAGGTGCGAGTATTACTTTCATCCCGCCACCTTGTCCTCCACTCTCCATACAATGATGCCTATGACCTCATATCTGCGACCAACACGCAAACAAGCGGCACAGACACCGAGCAATTGCTTGCCTCACCTTGTCGAAAAGGCCTCAACCCCCGACATTCACCATGATTCTTGCTCGCTCGACTAGCCCGAACCTAGCGTTCCACAGCCACCTGTGCCTTATGGGGCGCCTCGGCAAGCAGACTATTGAAGAAGCCAAAAAAGAAGCATGCCGCATTCGCATTGGCTTCTAACGAGCTTTGAAACAGACAAGACCTTGATGCGACCTTGCCCTGCTGTTTCTCGTCCATGCCTCACTCTGTCTTCCGATTGTGATGCTTTCATTGTATACGCTCACTATGAGACAATCTGTCTCTTAATTTAGTCAGTAGATGCCTGTTAGCCTACAGACTCCAAAAGCAACATCAATGACGCGGCTGCTATGATGCTTGCGCAAGCGCCCAGACCCTCGAATCGACAGCCTCTTCAGGTTCCGACCAACCGGCGCTAGACGCAATTGCGGGAGCCTTTGAGCGGGCCTTGAATTGTGGATCAAAACATCTTGAAAGCATCAAACGTCAGAGCCTTGATACAACACCCTGCAGCACCACGAGCTCAGACGGTATGTAGATGCTCAACATACTACATGCAACCAACCTCGACAGATGCCTGTGTCGGCCGCAAGTACGAAGGCGAAACAGTGAGCCATTGTAATCGTGTCTCCAACAGTGCTAAATATGGGACTCATATACTAGGCAACATGGAGAGCATGAGGTTGTGGGGTAGCACGTTCTTTATCTGCATCTCAGACTGACCCATCCATCCTCTTATAGGAGTCCACAGACATCAAAGCTGCATGTTGGTCGTGCCGAAAAAGCATTGCATCGGTAGACGACCAATAACGAGGTAACTCCAGGCCATCTATGCTCACTTGGATGCCTTCTCACTATCTCATTTCACCCCTTACTGCGTATAAATCGTATTATTTTGTTCGCATTGAAATACCTTCCAAGCTGCTAGACAGCTACGCGAGTATGGTCAATATTCAGACACTGCGAAGACGCCATGGTATTCCGGGAGGGTAGTAACAACAGACACTGCCTATTATATTAGCAACACAACATCGCCAAGACACATTTTCCCCGCAGCAAATCACCCTCACATGAGCTCAAATTAACCCTCTCAGACGTCTTCCATGACGTTCCGGATGATCATAGTCGTGCCCTCCCCAAAGGTTTGCTCTGTCCTTGGCCCAGCCTCTAATTTGCCAGGTAGTAACTGATATGCTCGTAGTCGCCAGGGGATGCTCAAACTGCAATATGAGAGGCATCCACTGCGACGGCAGTTCGACAGATGCTTGACCTTGCCTGGCATGTCGAGAGGCTCGTTTCCACTGTGAGCCTCCAGGCGGTTCATTAAAACCGGATTCATCATCACTCTTCACGCAATCGCTCTACCACCCGCCCGAGGTCCCTATGAGAGAGAGTCTTCCATTCCTCGGTGTGAACAGTCTTGGGACCCTGTTCAACGCTACCCCACTCGTCCAAAGAAAGGCCAACCTCTACAGCAGCATCGACAAGGACATTTACCTGGGCGACAGCGAGTGGGTATGCTGGCAACCCAACTCCTTGTCGTGTACATGCTCCTAGTCTTCGTCCACGCGCGAGAACGACGAAAAAGTCAAGCTCAAGCTAGAGTCCTTTACGCGTTCGTTGAGCGTCTCGTGGGCTTCGCTCGGGGGGGAATTCAGGCGGGACGGGGCTGGGGGCGCTGATTGTGGCGTTGCCGCCAGCCATTATGGCTGCTTTTCTGTTTCGGCTGGAGGCGACGTAGGGCGTATCTGGATTCAGTAAGATTCAGTATAAGCATGTTACCTTAGTTGGCATTTTCCATTGGCTTGTTTCCCCCTTCGATGAGCTTAAGAGAGTGGCTTTCCAGCATCCAAGTCAGCCACAAATAACTAGACACCAATCATCTAAAATGTACGCTTTATGGAATGCCTTTAGACGGAAGCGTAGATCAGTACCAGGAGAACGGAGTGATAGTAGCAGATGGTAGTTGTATGCATCTCCTCTAGAGGATAGCAATAGCATATGACCAACGTAGAGGCCTGGAATTGCTGATTTATCTACGTTTCAAGCTGATTTGGATAGGCTCATAGCATGACGCTAGGGATAAGAGCAAATGTGACAAGATCCCTGTGTTACAACATCTCCCAATGGAGCCTCTGGAAAAAAAGTCGTGGTAATTCTCACGGACTATGTCAATAACCTCTTTGAATGTGTTGGGTGCAGTGCCTTGCCTTATGCAGGGCGAGGTGAGGCAAGGTGATGATGCATCGTCTCTGTAGCGGCAATCTGCAGCGATGCCTGCAAATGCTGCATGCGCGAAGCCGGTATTTCACGATCGAGAATTGTGTACCATGATTGTTTCAACAAAAAAAGTGCAAATGATCTTCTGTGTTAACAATTATCCCATGTCTAATGTACTTGGCCACGAGATGCCGTTAGCAGGTCAGGCGAGGTCAAGTGAACAACGTCATTACGGGGCGGGTGCCTTGCGACGTGTTAGTGTTGGTGAGACAGGCAGCCCCAAAGCTTATCAGTCTAAGTTCAGGGCGATAAGCCTCTCGACCAACTTCAACCAAACAACCACCAGCCAGAACAGCTATATAAACCGTCGCACCCCGTCTCTTCACCTCAAATCGACTCCTCTTGGCACATCTCATACATCTCGTACTCTCACTGCTTTCCGACATCACATTCAGCATGAAGCTCGTGTCGCGACACATACCGAAAGAGCTCGAGGACGAGCAAGTCTCGCTGCTGCCAGAGGACCCGGAGGACATGGTCAGTTCACGATGCGTCACTACAGAGCATGGCCTGGTCACAGATGAGCAACGGCGGCTGACTGCCCACTTCCTCAGTGGCATGCGTACAACCTGATCGTCCCCGGCGACCTCGTCCACGCCCACGCCGTCCGCAAAGTCGTCAACATCAACCCGGGCACCGGCGTCCCGTCGGCCGAGCGAGTCCACACCAACCTCGTCATCCGCGTCAAGTCCACCTTCTTCGATCCCGCCGTCGCCTCCCTGCGCATCTCGGGCGTCGTCGCCGCCGAGAACGAGCACGTCGCCATGGGCGCCCACCACACGCTCGACATCGAGGTCAACCGCTCCTTCACCATCATCAAGCCCGACGGCTGGGACAGCGTCGCAAAGAGCGCGTTGTCGCAGGCCCTGTCGGACGACAAGAACGGCGCCATGGCCGCCGTGGTGATGCAGGAGGGCCTCGCCAACATCTGCCTCATCACGCAGTTCCGCACCGTCGTCAAGACCCGCGTCGAGAGCGTGGTGCCCAAGAAGCGCGATACGGCGGCGGACCAGGATGCGGGCATGCGCAAGTTCTTCGAAAAGACGCTGTCGTCATTACTCAGAGCAGCCGACTTTTCCGAGTCACGGCCGCTGCTGCTGGCGAGCCCCGGATTCGTTGCGCAGGACTTTAAGGAATACATTGCGAAGCAGGGCCGCGACAAGTCGGACAAGGTGCTGACGGCCGTCGCCAAGCAGGCAACAGTAGTACACGCCAACTCGGGACACGTTCACAGCTTAAACGAGGTGCTCAAGAGCCCCGAGGTGCTCGCCAAGATGAGGAATATGAAGTACGCCAAGGAGGCGCAGTACATTGACAGCTTCTTTGACCTGCTCAAGCTCGACGACGGACGGGCATGGTACGGCACCAAAGCCGTGGAGAAGGCCGTTGCCGACGGCGCAGTCGGGCCCGGGTCGGGGGTGTTGCTCATCAACAACTCTCTGTTCCGCAGCGAGGATCTCGCGACACGGAAAAAGTACGTCGCGCTGGTGGACAAGGTCATGAGGGACGGCGGCGAAGCACGGATATTGAGCAGCGACCACGAGAGCGGGCAGCGGCTCAAGATGCTGGGGGACATTGCGGCCATTCTGAACTATCCCATGCACGACCTGGATGAGGATGAGGAGGCGGAGGCGGCAGAACAGACACCGGCGAGACGGGACGAGGACGACCAGGTGGACATGCTGGATGACGTGATTTAAAATAGACAGACTGGATACCAAAAATAATGAGCCTACGAGTTTGCGTGATTCACTAGAGATGAACCAGGGTGACCGTGTGCGGTAAATGGAGATGCCATCGCCGTCGCACTTCGTCTTTCTGCAAGATTATCAAGCAACGACCTTGTTAGCCTCAGCAGCCGGCAACTCTGGCCGAAGCCAGCTCAATGCGCCTCGGCGTTAAACGGCCACCGATTCACATCGCCAGCAACCCCCAAGTTCAAGCCCATTAAACTCCGGATACTGTGCGGGTTTGTGGGACATTCGATGCTAGCAGCCAAAATTGCCCCTCATGGCAACGGTTTGACCCCTCCAATGGCGTGGTTGACATCATTCATATAAAGACTGGACACAATTGCTACGTCTTCTCGCGACAACTCCTGCGCCTCTTTATTTTCATCTTCATTCTGTTTTCTGTCAGAATCTTTTGGATCAAGGGCTTGAGTAAAGGAACTCATCAATTTCAGCAACAATGGCGCAGAAACTCACGTTGCAGTCGACGATTAAGCTCAACTCGGGCCATCATATACCCCTGCTCGGCTTTGGAGTGAGTTTTTAAAACCTCGCGATGGCTTCTTCTCATTTAGACTTGCCGACAGGGTGCTTACTGGTGCTTACTAGGTCTACCAAACGTATGTCACACAGCCATCAAACACAGCTGTATCTCAACTGACAAAACCATTAATCGTGATCCCTTGACAGATCTGCGTCTGTGGCCACCGACGTCTGCAAAGAAGCCCTGAAAATCGGATATAGACACGTACGCACAACAACATCCACCTTTAATTCTCACATCCCTCTCACACGCACTCACACCATCACCAGATCGACTCCGCCTCAGCATACCGCAACCAAGGCCCTTCCGCAGCCGGCATCCCCGCCGCCGGCATCCCCCGCAACGAAGTCTTCTTCACCACCAAGGTCCCCGTCCGGGAGAAACCCCTCGGGTACCAAAACACCCTCGACCTCGTCGACATTGCCCTCCAGGAGACGCAGCTCGAGTACCTCGACCTGGTGCTCATCCACTCCCCCTACGGCGGCTCCGAGAACCGCAAGGGCGCGTGGAAGGCCCTCGTCGAGTCCGTCGAGGCCGGCAAGGTCCGCTCCATCGGCGTATCAAACTATGGCGTGCACCACCTCGACGAGCTCGAGGCCTACATCAAGGAGCTCGAGGCCGAGCGCGGCGGCGAGCCCGGCAAGGGCGGCGTCTTGTCCGTCGGCCAGTGGGAGATTCACCCTTGGCTGCCGCGCGACGACATCGTGCAGTGGTGTCGCGCGCGCAATGTTGCCGTCGAGGCGTATTGTCCGATTGTGCGCGGGCAGCGCTTTGGTGATCCCAAGGTTGGCGCCGTGGCGAAGAAGTATGGCAAGACGGAGGCGCAGGTGCTGCTGCGGTGGAGTTTGCAGAAGGGGCTTGTTCCCCTGGTGAAGAGCGTGACGCCCAGTCGGATCAAGGAGAATGCGGATGTGTTTGATTTTGAGTTGACGGAGGAGGAGGTTGAGGAGTTGACGACGAGCGAGTATAGTCCTTGTGCGTGGGATCCTACTGTTGAGCCTCTGGACAGGTAAGCAGGCGATATATCTGTAGACCGTCCACATAGCAAATTCAAGTGAAGAGCGAATATACATTCATTTCACGGTACGGTCTCTGTTGAAATATTTGCCAGTGAGCTTGTCTTCTATCCTCTATCATAGGCGGGCATATAGCTTCTACTTATGCCCAGCAGCTTAGTTGACCCCAGCAGCCTATGTACAGTACTGGCTATGTTACTGCCTCTATCCTCGACCCCCTTGCCTTGTTTCTTGCTGCTATCTACTTTGAGACCTTAGTTTGACCTGCCAGCTCAAAAATGTACAATTCCTGTATAATTGAGGTCCTACCTCCTTGGCAGTTTGTTAAGGCACCTAGATGATTCCATAATTCACTTCGGAAACTATATCTCGCACCAAATGAAAGGGCCTTGCCACAACCAGCATGTGCATCAACCTCTCTGATCAGACTTTTCATACCAAAGATTAAGACAGAGAGCTGGACTCGCTCCCATCCTCACTCCTATCCTCTCTCTTCTTACGACTAATGTTCTTTAGTCCATTACTCGAAGCTATATTCCTGCAATGTCGATATTCCTTTCGCAGTGCAGCATCAAGGACGACTATCCGTGCGATATGGTCTATGCGAATAGAGTCTCATGGATGGTTGGGATCCTGCGTCTTCCTCTTTTCCTTCCTCTGCAAAATCTTTCCAAGTAGATCTCTCGGAGGCTTAAGTAAATCGCTCGGACTTCTCCTGGGTAGATCGCTCGGCGTGATAGTTTTGCAATATTGGTACCCTCTTTGTAACCAGGCTGCGATTTTCTCCATATTGAACGTGACCAACAGAGTAAGCAAAGAGACACAAAACGCTGTAATGATAAAGGGCAATCTCGTGCCGAAATCCGTTATGTTGGGAATCGCCCACAGTGCCTAGGTAGTGAATGTTAGGCCAGGGAATCACATCCAATATCTCGATATCTCGGGTCATATACTCACAGCGCAAAACCCCAGCGGCAGATAGAATATGCTCACATACGTGAGCAGCATGACATTCTGTCCCAGTTTCGTTGACATTCTCGCCTCGTGGATCGAAGTCCACGCAAACTCCTGTATTTGATAAGTATACATCTTCAAGCGGAGCAATTTACCCCCTACTCACAATTTGAAGGAGATCTCTGGCCATCTGATCCAGCTCGTCCAATTTATTCAGAATACCAGGTTCAAAATCTTCCTCCAAGAACTTTAGCAGCCCTTTCCCGCTATTTCTGAAGTTCTTCATGGACGGATCGTCCATCAGATTCTTAGCCGCTGAGATCTGACCTGTTAGATTGAGGCGAAGGCTGGCCAGTTTCTGCGCATGTTGTGCGAGATCGTTCATAATCTCGGGGCTTTTGCCTTGAGACTTGAGTTGGTCAAAGCGCTGTGCAAGATGGTGAGTAATTGCTTTGGCTGCCTTGAGGCCTTGGGCGATAGAACAGAGGTAGGACTTACCCTCTGAGTCAAAGACTCCTCAGCTCTGTGACACAATGCCAACCATTGTGTCTTGGTGTGCGTCAGGAATTGATGGAACAAATCCTCAGGGTCATTCGGAATGCAGCCATACGGTAATGTGCTCAGGTACATAATCTGTATCAGGCCCGGGCAGTCCCACATAATTCTACTCACTTCGCTGGGATGATATCCTGAAGGGCGGTCAGATGAAAATTGGTCAAGGGGGAGCCAGAGTGCAACAGAAACAGCCTCCCCAGAGCTTGTGAGGCGATCTATTTGCAAGTTGTTCACTGTCAACTCCCTGTTAGATGATAGCCTGTATGACACCTGTGCCCTAGCCGAGCTATGCGTTTCGGTGGGCAAAAGCCTGAAATGCATTGCCTCGTTAGACTTCCTCTAGTGGCGTGGGTATAATGAGGGAGAGGGACACAACCTACAACAGAAAGCTCTCTCTATGAGGGTGCTTCCTCATGAATTTCCATATATCGTCATGTACGTCTGGGAAATCAAGGTGCAGTTCTCCGTCGAATGCTTTAGACAAGAGAGTCACGTCCCCCTTGTCAGATACCTGACGCCACTCTTGGGACATGATGCTCGTCGTATTTGCTCTCCTTTTGAGGAGTTCGAGCACGAGGTCGATGTTTCTGTCCTTGAGGGCGCTTTGAAGCGGCGTCATACCTAAATTATCCTCAGCGTCGACATCTGCTCCCGCAGACATGAGAGCTTCTGCGATGTCAAAAATCCCGTTTTTCACTGCGATATGTAAAGCAGTTTGACCGTAACGACCTCTCTGTTCAAGTTTTGGGTTAAAACGCAACATGGATTTGAGCTTCTCTAGATCTTCCTCCAGTACCAGCGTGCATAGTGTGCCAGTGTCGACGGGTATGAGTTTCTTGACGACTTCCTCCTCCTTCTCTCGTATAGCCCACCAAAGCGGTGTCCTACCGTTGCAATCTTCCGCATTTGCATCAGCCCCGTGTTTTAGTAGCATCTCCACTGCATCAGCTCATCCGGTTTGAGCAGCCCATGACAGCGGCGTTCGAATACAGCGGTCCATTTCGTCCGCATCAGCGCTGTCCCTCGCTAACAATACCTGCAACACCTCGATTTGTCCACGCACTACGGCCCATGACATAGGGTTCAAGTAATTGTTGACCGGAGCACAGCCACTGGCTAATAGAGAGTCCAGCGGATCATGACATCCGCTGCGCGCGGCCTGCTGTATTGAGTTGTCGAGATTCGCATCCCATGCAAGATCTTTCCTGGGAAGCAGCAGCCCTACTACATACCCGTTTCCCGCTGCAAGAGCCCTGCCGAGTGCCGTAAGGCCGGATTTGTCTTTCTTGTTGATGTCGATCCCATCTATCTCGAGCAAAAATTCGACAGTACCCGTACGGCGGTTGCATGCAGCCAGATGCAAGGCTGTAAAACTGTTCTCGTCGGTTGCATTTACATCGATATTGAACGTTGCGAGAAGCAACTCCAGGATGGGGACGGGGTCATGGTAAGACCATCTGTTGGCCGCTGCCGCTGCAAAAAACGCGCGTTGATAGTTGTCTGCGTTGAGTTTGTTCTTATCTTCCAGCATCATCTTTACTATCTCAATATGGCCTTCCCGCGCAGCATGAGTAAGCGGAGTATTCCCGTCATCGTCGACTGCGTTGACGTCGGCATCAGGGTTTTCAAGCAACCGCTTCACACGTTCTGTATCCCCCTCTTTCGCCGCGAGGGATAATGGCGATAATGGCAATGCTCTAGTTAAATTCTGAACAAACGAAGAATGCGCATCTTGTGACGAATTGCCGGGGAGGGAGGGGGCTGTGTCCGTTGCTGCGTCTTGAGCATCGCTCATGATGATTGCCCGCAGAAGTCTTGCGAGTCAAGGTAGTTTCAAAGGGACGGGATGCAATCGAAGAGTTCAAGATAGACACAGTGACTGAATTTGCGTTAGGGAGCAATTCAATGAGGCTGCGCTTCAATACTTCCGGCTCTTATACCTTATATACGGGACAAAGTATAGAGGCACACACATCTTCCATTGGCCGCTTTGCAAAGTGCCATTCACCATATAGACGTGGCAATGTTTCTCCTCCATTGCATATGAGGTAGCACTTGGAATGTCGTGGTCAGCTACCAGTGGCTCGTTTATTGATATTAAAGCAAGCCTCGCGAGGCATGCAGGCCAGGCTGTGTTTTGTGGGGGTGGCTTAGGCTTCTGGATACTATGTTGCTGCCCAAGGCTTTTATTGAAACCCGAGACTACCATCAAGAGCCTCAATTTTGAGTCTCCAAGTGGTTCAAAATCTCACAGATTCCATTACCGGCCTTGACTTCGCAAGAGGTTTGTCTAACGGTTCGAGACGTCTTGAATGTCCAGTTGCCTCTGGACTGCTTGTTACGGCTTATGCGCATATGAACCTGCATAATGCAGGATGAGCTGCATAGCCCATGGGATCTCTGGGGTTCATGACCTTACAAAATCAAAAGCTAAGGACTGGAGTAAGATAGAGGTAGATGAACTGATCAATCACATCGTCACTTATAAGATCTGGAAGAGAAGAAGACGAGGTCCAGGGGTTATACGTCATCACGTGACAGCGTATCTGTCTCGCGTCAACAAGTGTCACGCCTGTTCTACGCTTTAGTCCTCACTCAATCTTACCCCGCGACAACACCAAAACAAGGCAAAAACAACAAAGAAAAGCATCGTCACTACCAGACATGCAATGCTCGTCCACTCATTGAAACCGCTACAGCTGCCACGATGCGCGTCCAGAGAACCTTCACCGTAGTGCCGCCTCCGGGGCCGGCCGAGCGAACCCCCGTCGACAACCGCCCCATGACGTCCAAGCAAGTCCGCAAGGCCTACCGCGAAGCCAATCGTGTGCCGCGCGTGTCCAAGGCAGAGCTCCGGAGACAGGAGAGGGCCGAGCAGGAGCGCATCCGAAAAGAGCTCGAGAAGGAAAAGGCCGCTAGCAAAGCAAAGGCGCTGAGGGAGAAGAAGCGGGCAAAGGAGCAGGCGGAGAGGGAGGAGAAGAAGAAGAAGGGCCTGCCCCTGGTCAACGTCCGGCCCAGTCAAGACACCATTGCGCGGTTTGTGAGGGGGAACGGATCGGGGAGCAAGAGAGATTGCCAAGGGCGCGACGCTTCAGCAGCGACAATACCGCCGATAGCGGAGGAATCGGAGGAGGACGATGATCTTCCTAGCCCGAAGCGATTTCGCGAAACCAAGCATGAACTCGAGGGAATCATTGAGGAGCCTGAGCAAGAAGAATCAGAGGCTGCCGTTGCGCTTGAACCTCTCACTAGACTTGGCACTCCGGCTGAAGAGCTTCTCATCGAACATATTACTGCGCCACACGTTGAGCCCGTCGCTGACGAAGACTTTCTGGAGGGATTTGAGGTAATGTCGGACGATGAAATCTCCAAGCTATCATTTAACGCGGTGATTTCAAAGAACAAGATGAACAACACAGATGATTGTCCCCCTGCGGGGCCAGAAGCCACGCCGACCGAGGAGGGAAAAGGCATTGATGAGACCACAGCACGGCAACCAGAGCCTCCCGTCTCAATCAAGAACCCTGAACCAATAATTCTTCCAGAGTTTGACTTGATATCAGATGATGAGGAGGATCTGGAGCTGGAGATGCTGGCTCTAGACGTTGTCCTGACCTCTCAGCAGCAGCTTTCAAAAGAGCCTCTACCCCGAGAACCACAGAAGCCAGCGCGTACAGCAACAGGCTATGAGAGAGACCTCGGGCTTGCTGATGGCCTTTCCAACCAAAATCATCGAGAAATGAGTCCTCCAAAGCGCCAGGCGTGTCTGATGCCACCACCGCCGCTACCAGCAGCTCCGCAGCGCCCACACTTCCACACCTCACCTGTCGCTATGAGACCACAGGCGCCTCCTCTCAGCACCCAGCAGATCCTCTATAACATGGACGACTTCTTCCCCACATCATCGCAGCAGGAAGCTGAACTAGAGGAGGAGGAGACTACATTCATTTCTCAACACACGAAGCCAGGGTCAACACCTGCACCCCAGGCCGTGAGTCCTGCAACAAAGAAGAGCTCACCTTTGCCTGTGGCAGCGACGTCTTCGTCTCCTGGAACGCCGAAGCCCTTCTTTACTGCGTCGGGAACCAACGAAAGAATGGCTGTCGCCTTGCTGCACAGTCGACGGACAGCTGAGCGCGAGGAAGAGGAGAGACGGCGAGCCGCCGAGTTGGAAGCCCTTGAGTTTGAGGAAGCCAAGAGGAGAGAAGCCGAGCGCCTGGCTCGAGAGAGACGGGCAGAAAATCAGCCAACAACAGCGGCTGAACCTACAAAGACAGGGGTTCATGAGAAACCGCAGGCCCCTCGACAAGCGAGGTCGGTTGCTGCCACATCGCCACAGTTTCCGACAGGCAAAGCGTTTATACCGAATGCAAACCGTGCACCCAGCAGGGCGGTTACGCAGAGGAGGCCCCTGGCTGAGACACGCGCAAACTCAGCTCTGCCTACCAAATTACCACATACCGCTGAAATGAAGAAAGGTTCACCTTTGGCTACAAATTCTCGACAGCCCCCTGCAAACGCAAACAATCTTTTACCCTCGAAAACAAAAAACGGACCCTCTTCTTCGAAAGATGACAATATACCAACTTATCCGTCCAACAAGGAAAACAAAACCGCTCCTGAGTTCGATGAGTTCAAGGACCTGATTGCTTCCCAGGAGTCGGAATTCGGCGGAAGCTGGATGGACGAGCTGGCGACGGAGCTTTCCCTCTAATGTATGTACTACACACAAGAACGATACACGGCCGCAGCGATGGCTACGAGAGACGATATACCCCCTTGGATTAGACAGCGGACAAGACGGCGGAATGGCTTGATTTACTACGGCGAAAGGGGATCTTTTCTTTGGTGGCGCAGTACTGGCTGATTTTTGCATTGCATGGCGAATGTTGCTTCTTTGCTAAGGTATCGAGAGTAGCATTTTATGTATTTTTAACGACTTACCTACTGTACTCCAAACGATGATATGTGAATCGAATGCCTGCTTCCTTCTATAGCCATTTCTCCTACTGTTCAGCTTATAAAAGCATCGTCGCCTCGAATCATTCTCTCAAACTTTTACGCTTTTACCAATATTACTCCCATCGCTACGTTACCTATGACTTGGGAACGATGTCGAAGGTTTCTACCTGTATCCATTACCTGGCTCATTATCTGATATCTGCCTCCTTTTAAACGCCACGAATCGCCAGAACACACCCAAATCTAGGCCTTTTCAAATCCCATCCCAGCCCTCACATGCAAACGCTCAATTCAACCAAGAAAAGCAGACATTCATTCACACAAGACCTTGACCAAAAAAAACCAGGTACAGCAGCGAAACAATCCCAGATCTCACGTTCATCTCGATCCTTCACATGCACAAGCTGCATTAGCCTCCCTTTCAGCCCAGGCACGCAACAACCACCCTCTTTACCCGCGGCTAGCTGCAGCCTACCCACGCGGTTTTCTAATAGAACTACTAATTCCCGATAGAACGTCCTCGTTCTCTTTTGTACTACCTTTTGTATCATCAAGTAACATGCCCCCTCTGCTCATCTGATGGATACCAAGTTACAGTAACGTGATTGGGAGGATACCTTATATACAGCCTAAAGCGATGGAAACCAAAATCTCACCATGTGGCATATATATATATATACCTTGACAGACCCCCTGCTACTTGGAAGATACAGAACTGCCGAGGATGAGTACCTTGTTCATAATCCAGCTCACAGACAGCCTCTTTCAACCCAAGATTGAGGTCGAGCAAACAACTGCAGACAACAGGTGAGAAACCCCGTCTATACATATACATTTACGCATACACACAAGGTACATACAACAAACAAGTCTTCCGTTTATCGCCTTTTCCTTATTCCTTTCAATGTCCCGTTGGCCCCCCTCGCTGTCCTGAAAAGCACCCTATTCCATTTCCAGCTCTAACAGATGTATTTCACTTTCAAAGCAAAAAGGAAAAGAGAAGAAAACACAAAAATGGGGGACCCCCAACGCCTCGGAATGCAAAATTGTCAAAGAGTATTGACCCCTCCTGTCTCGCCTGACCGTTGTATTCCGGCTGAATCAGACCAGAGTTCGTCCTAAAACGCCATGTCCCACCGTCTGTGCTTGAACAAAAAAAAAAAGCAGCAAAAAAAGAGCACAGCCGGCATATGCTCCTCGTTCCAACCATGCTGATGCTTCCATATGATTTCTTCCCCTAGTCGCTCATACTCTGCACGAAATGGCACATGATACGACAAGACATGCCAAATAACATGCTTTTCTCGACGCCACGCTCCTCAAAGAAATATGCCAACCCATTCCGTCTTGGAAGCCACCTTTGTTCCGCACCCGTCCACGGCACATAGTATATCGTTGGGCGTCGCATTGCTTTTCCCGGGCGGATATCGAAAGCCGACTCCCTCGGGCGCAGTCTTGGTCGGCTTTCTGTTTTCGAAGCAGTCGGCACAGTAGACCTATTGCATCTCAGTTAGACAGGAGAAAGAGAAATGTGAGAAATAGTATACTTACGTGACCGCACGACTTGAGCGCCCAGAAATGATGCTCTCCTACCGCCCTCTTCCTCTTCTTGGGCGGCGTCGAAGACTCCGTAGGGTCGTAGGCAAGCTCCTCGTTGCAGGCGGGACATATCGTCACCAGCTCCTCGCTCTGGCCGTCCGCGCGGGTGTCGCGGGTGAATCCCGCCGACGCGGACGGGATCGGTTCCATCGGAGGCTTTGGTCTGGACTCGGGCTCCGCCGGGAACCTGTTCTGCGAATTGAGCGTGGCGCTGAAGCTGCCGTTCAGGAAGTCGGCCAGGGTTCTACCAAGGACTCGGATGCCGGACTCGAGCTGCTCCTGGTGGCTGCTGCCCATGAGCCTCAGCGCGACGAGGTGATCTTCGCCGTGCCGTGTGTGGTGGTGGTGATGGTGGTGGTGGTGGTGTGGCCGCTGATGGGCGCGCGTGCGCCAGTGCTCTCTGCCGGGGCGCTGCTCATCCTCAGGCGAGTCCCCCGTTAAGTCGATGTAGCTGGACTGGCCACCGACGAGCGTGCTGTCGCTCCTGGCGAGATGCGGCGGCGAGATGCGCTGTGAATTCGTCCTCCGCGGGTGTCGTCCGGCAATGTTATTGGGCACCTGCTGCAGCATTGCCTGGGGGTCCGCCGCCTGCGTCCTCCGCCGCTCCACGGGCGAGTCTGGCTCGTCGGTCAGGTCGATGTAGGTCGTGGCCGGCGGGCGGCTGCTCTCTGAGGCCCCGGTCCAGGCGCGGAGCATCGAGGCCTGCTGCGAGTGGGAGTGCGGGTGGCGCAGGCGAGGCTGCGAGGCTGTCGACGATTGGGCGGGCTGGGGCCGTCGCGAGTGGCTGGCTGTCGGCCGCAGGCTGACGGAGCCCGCCATGGTCGAGTCCGCGGCCGGCCGCGCTCGTGAAGGGACGCCTTGCGGATGCAGGATGTCGTGGAAGATGCTGCGGCCGCGGCTGCTGGGCGCTGAGGCCTGGCTGACGTCGAACTGGACCTCGATCAGGTCGTCGTCGCTGGACAGGTCCAGCCCTTCGTCCCCGGATCGCGACATTGCGGCGCGGTGTGTGTTTTTCCCAGCTGCTGCTGCTGCTGCTGCTGTCGTGAAGCAAAGATGCAGATGGGAGTCGAGAAAGGGCGAGAGAGAGGCGACGGAGAGTGAAGAGAAAAAGAGCAGAGACGGATCGAGGATTTTCCGGTCTCGCGGGATCGCTCGAGGGTGCGAAATGGTGTTGCGAGGCCCGATTGCGTGCGTGTGCGGAGGGCAATTCACCGATGCGTCGTTGCGTAAGGGTGGCGTTGGCTTCGATCAGGGCAGCCGAGATGGACCCTTGGATATAGCGACGATTCTGCCTGGGACGGGGTTCGGACGGCGCTGCGGTCGGGAGAGGGTCGCTCGCGTAGGCGCCAGGAGGGATTCAGTGCTTTCAGCTGTGATTTGGTTGTGTCGTTTCGTTGTGTTGCGTCTTCTTTCTGCTCGGCTGCAGCTGGTGCTGAGTCGATGCTCGTTTGGAATCGTCCACCGTAAGAGAGGCGATACTCTCCACTGACTGGGTGGGAAGGATGGAGAGCTGCTGTTTGGTGCTGCTCTGCTTCCTCTCGCCGTCGTTGAATGTGCCAAAACACATCAGCCTGATTGCATGTCGACGGAAGACAAATCTAGGTTGAAGAGAGGAAAGGAAGATGGGCACACACTTTGTTCGTTCCAAGGCTACCGTGCGAAAACCACACCAGCCTTGGCTCGCATGTTTCTGGTCATTTGATGGTTCGGATCGCTTTCGGCAGCTGACAAAGAGTGGCGGAAGTGAAAAAAATCCAGCCATTGACGGAGATTAGAAAGATGGATAATCAGGGCAGCAATCGCCGCCACTAGAGCGTGATAGCGAACTGCTTAACCGATGGCTTTGCGGTGTAATTGGCCAGCCTTGGACAGTTTGGAAGACGATGTCATGACCGTCGTTGAAGCACATTTCATCTCTTATTGCCGTATCTTGATCCAACAGCAGACATCTGGGCATTTCCTCCAACTGAGCCAGACTGCCCTACCCGGCATTTTGCGTATGAAGTGGACAAGGCCTATAGCCCTCCCTTTGCCCCCCCTTACAGAGAGCAATCACGGGAAATGGCTGCATTCTGACTGACGACGGGGTGCTTCACTTGCCTCGGCCTTGACCGAAATCAACAGAGACGAACTTGTATGCCTTTGCTCGAAATCATGTTTGCCTCTGTCAGTAGTCCAGAGAGACCTTTTCCTCAATATACAGCCATTGTGAACGCATTCTAAACCCCCTCGCATAACGTTGTCCCAGCCTGTCCGGCACAAATATAGGTAGCATTAAGAGACGAAATCATTCCCAGAGATAAGGCTCGCACCCGCACATCAAAATCATGGCCTCTCACTCCTTGACGCCCAGCACCGTCACCACGCCCTCCCCGTTGAGAGAAACCAGCTTCTGCCCCGACTCGCCCCATCGAACCGCGACGGCGGCGACCGAGTTGCGAAGAGGCTCGCTCCACTTCTTGCTCGACTTGGTGTACTGCTGCACCGTGATGCCCGTGGCGCCTCCCGTGGCCAGGAACTGACCGGTGTAGTCCCACGCCAGCGACTGCACCGACCCTCCCGTCTCCAGCACCTTGGACACGGCGGCGTCGCCCTCCTTGCGCAGATCGAAAATGGTGACGCTCGTCTGCCCCTTGGCCGTGGCCGCTAGCATGAAGCCGTTCTCGGAGAAGACCAGGGCCTGCACGGGGGCGCCCAGCTTGAACACGACGGCCTGCTCGAGGTTCTTGGTCATGTACAGCTTGATGTCGCCGGTGACTGTGCCGGCGGCAAACAGGTGTCCGTCGGGGTGGAAAGCGCACGTTGTCAGAGCTGTGGAGTGTTAATCAAAGGATCAACAGACAGCCACAAGAGGGACCATGAACTTACAAGAATCGGCATAGGCCCGGCTGACTCGCCTCATCGTCTCCAGGTGGTAAAACACAATGCTCTTGTCGGTGCCCACGGAGGCGAGGAGATCCCCAGAAGGATGTAAGCTCAAGCCGCTGGCAGGTCCGGCGTGCTCGGATAGCGTGCCAACCTCGTTGCCGGCCTCGTACACTTTGATGTTTCCTTGGCTGGTGGCGAAGAAGACCTTGGAGCCAGCCCAGAGCGCATCCGTCACGGGCTCGCCAACCGGGATCGTCCTCTCCACGTTGTCGGCCTCGACGGAGTAGATGGCTGCGTCCCCGTTCAATCCTCCCGCTACTGCGTAGGCACCCTCCACATCAAGAGCGGTGGCCCGCGGAACCGGCAGGGCGTTTGTCGTCGTCGTTTCGAAGGATGACACTTGGTCGCTGGAGACCCAGCCTTCGGGCACGGAGCGCTTCTTGCGCCCCTTTGATAAGCTACAGAGCAGGTCAGTGTGTGCCAAACCCCCGAGAGCAGGCAGGAGAGCGCTGACCTCTGATGGACCGAGTCCACTTGCGCCGCCAGATCTTCCGGCAGCGCCTCCACGCTGTCCACCACCATGCCATCGCCGCTGGCAGCGCCGTCTGTTACGGTAATCTTGCTCAGCGAGTCCCTCGCCTCGTCCCTCTCCTTGGTCAACCGTGCAATGACGCGAACGGCGGCATCGTGCTGGTACAGCGCCGTCGCAAGCTCCTCCCGTGTCCGGGCCAGCTGCTCCCTCAGGTTGTATGTTTCCAGCGCAAGGTTATCCCACTCGTTCTGGAACGTGGCGAGCAGCGCGGGGATGGATGTCAGGGTAGGGGGGCGAGGGCGCGGGATGCGAGAGGTGTTGATGGGCAGCAGGTCATCGACGGTCAAGGCCTCGCCGTTGGGTTCTGTGCCGTGCTCATTGATGTACTGTTCTATCAGTCGCTTCTCGTAGACGATGCCTAGATGCCGCCGGTCAAGTCAGCCAATTCCTGCTCTGCCGTTTGCGCAAATCGTCTCGTCGACTTACCCGACTTCTTGGACGCGACAGGCTCTTGAGGAGCTTCTCCGGAGACTTGGAAATTGAGTTAGCATAGACAACACGTGAAAAGAAGTTGAAACATCATCGTCTAATGAGACACCAGCGTATCACTTACTTCCGCAAAGCATGGCGACTGATTTGAATCCCGGCTGCGCTTCCAATGGCTGTAGAATGATGACTAGTTGGAAACAGTTCCAGCTCGCGAGACGAGGCTGCAGCTCCCACTGAAGCCCGTTTGGCGCGCGACCAGCATTTGATCCCGCTCGAGATTTTCCGCTCCCGCGCACAGACCCCGGCACGTCACGAGCTGATAAGCACGAGCCCGATAAGCAGCTGCTCCAGCAGAAGAGCTGGAATTGCGGGGAGTGCAACTTAAGTTTAGGGGATGAAGCTCGTCCTACTCGAGCCAGCCATTCTTTTCAGTCTGTTCTTTTCTGTTCAGGTTTGCCTTTGCCGACGCCGTCGCGGGTTGTTTGTTCTCTTGTTTGCACTGGATTCGTATGAGTTAGGGGCTTGTCGTGCATACGGACTCTTACATATAGCCTGGCTTTCGCTCGCAATCGTTTCACCAGCATTGCTCTTACGACGCGGTTTCATTTCATCCGTCACCCGTCCAGCCATCATCATCTCCGTCCGTCCAAACATCTACGGATAACAACAGCACGCACACGCACACGCTGCTTCCTACGCCATCCCGATCTCTTGGAAACCAACACCAGCACGACAAGCCCGATCCAAGTTTCTTGTTTGAGCATTTGAGAGCGCGCACGCAAACGCACTGCATCATGCCTTTGGAGCGTCTCCCTCCCATTGCCGCGCTTCACTCGTACACGGATCTAGCCCAGACCGAGGTCCTCGACCTGCTGTTCGAGCCCAGTCCCGCCATCCACGCAACCCTGCTGCCGGTGATCCGCACGGCCGTCTACCGATCCTACCCCGACCTGGTCGACGCCTGCCAGATCAAGCTGCTCTCGCTCGCCGCCAAGTCCGCCGAGACGGAGCCGAACCCCGTCCTGCTGTCCGTCCTGGGCTCCCACCCGCGCCTGGGCGACAAGAACGTAAAGTCGCCTCAGTCGGCCGCCGAGCAGGCCGACTTCCAGGGGGACTCGGAGCCGGAGGCGGAGGAGCTGGCCGCGCTCAACAAGGAGTACGAGGAGGCGTTCCCGGGGCTCAGATACGTCGTCTACGTCAATGGCAGGGGGCGACCCGAGATTATGGAGGACATGAGGGCGCGGATCGAGCGAAGCGACTTTTCCAGAGAGGTCATCGCCGCAGTACAGGTATGACCCGGTCGGCAACAGCTGTTGCTTATTCCCTCCTTTGATGGTGGAGCTAACTCATGCGGACATCAGGCCATGTGCGACATTGCCAAAGACCGGGCGTCGAAGCTCCCCGAAGACACGTATACCCGCAAGCCGTCCAACGGCAACTGACTCTGACGATTTGTCGCTTCGTGCACACATGCACTTTTCGGTGGGGATTGAATATGATGAAGAACAAAACTCCTCCTTTAGCTTACACAAACAATTCCCGGGGGGGAGATTTCAATGAGGAAATACGGTCCTCCGCCGCCAATCGCCCATATAAGCCCTGCCATTTTCACACTCCACAAAGAAACGCCCTCCTGCCCTTTCCCTCCTCTCAAGCCCATACAGCCCAAGGTTTGCTTGTGCGCCAGCCATGCAAGATTAAATATACAGTAATTTAGAAGCCCCTACAAAAAGTGATTTCCGGGCGTCGATGCGCCATTGATGCCAGCCGTCTTTCCCAAGTGAATACCTCTGTGAAAAAATGGAAACGAAAAGAGATAAAACAAGAATGGGAATAAGAGAATCACCCGATTCTCCAGGAAATGCCGTCCAGCTCGTCCATGTACTCTTCATACGTGTGCTGCTCCTCCGAGGGCGTCTGCGGATCCGGCGTGGCAGCCCTCGCCGCAAAAATGGCATCGAAATCGCAATACACGTCACCCTCGTCATTCTCGTCCAGGTGCTGCTCTTCGTCTGCGTGAAGAAAGGCGAAGCTGTCCTCCTCGGCGTCGTCGTACATCCACGCGAGAGGCGGCCTCGGCTCCGGAGACGTGGTCGAGTCGATGCGGGCCGAGGTGCGATCACTGGTGGCATCGGCATCGGCTGAAGGGAGCGGCAGGGCCATTGGTTTCGATAAGCGGCATGCCGGTGCCTTGACCGGCGGTTCGACTGATTCTTGAGGAGATGCTGGGGGTGGTGGTGCAGCGCCTCTGCGCGTCTCGGGGAAGCCGTGTTTCGCTTCTTCGTGACTCGGTCTCACGGCTTGTTGGGGCTGCCACGGCGCTCTGGCAAACGTGTCGCTGCTGCCGCTGCTGCCCTCGCCCTCCCTCTCCGAGACCTGATAGTAGTACCGCGGGAGGCCCATCCGCTTGCGCATCCGGTTCATGATGGAGTACCGCAGGTACGCCGTGGCGCGGAGATACGCGGCCCGCCGGCTGGCGTCGAGCATGACGGCCATCTTGACGAAGCGGCGGTCGCCGGCCTGCCGGCCTTCGCGGTTGAGGATGTGCGTCGCGGGCTGGGAAAAGGGCTGGGAGAGCGGGCTGGTGATGAGGCGGGTGCGGAGGCGGCGCTTCTTGCGGCCGACGGAGGCCGTGTTGGGGCCTTCGACGTCGGAGCCGAGGCGGCACCGCTTGATGCCGCGGCGGGCCTTTTGGCCGGAGGAGGAGGAGGAGGCGTCGGCGGGGAAGTTGAAGGCTGTGAGGGTGGTGCGGTCTAGGAGGGCGAACTGGATGAGGTTGTCTGGCTTGGGGCGTTGCCTTGGACTGGATGATGAGAGGGTGGTAGTTGAAGGGGGTTTGCGTGTGGTGCTCTTGAGACGGTGTCTGTGAGGTGCCTCGAGGAGAAAGTCGGAGCTCTTGCGTCTGGACAGGGCCTTTGTCATGTTGAGGCGTGGTCTTGTTGCGCTGAGAGAGTGCAAGGCCCCGAGGGGCCCGGCTTCGATGAGGGGATCATGACATCGGAGCGTTTGGACGGGCTCGAGTGAGATTTGCATTGCTTTTTTTTTTTTCTTTCTTTTCTTTCGCAAAGGAGTGTAGACGGGGTGATATGATGAGAGCTGCTGCTGCTTGCTGCCGGGACCCCGGCTTTCACCGGTGAGTGTCTGCTGAGGTTTGTAAATGTCAAGGTGAAGGACACGGTCAAGGGGGGTATGAAGTTGTGGCCCTCTTTTTGGTGAACCCCGGTTCTCTTCTCTTTTTTTTTTTTTTTTTTTTTTTTTTTTTTTTTTTGCTGTCACTTATTGCATGGAGCGGTACAGTAGCAGCAGGAGCAGCAGTACAGGATGAGCTATAGACGGGACTCTGTGGTTTGAAGCAGTGACAGAGAATTACCCTGATCTGTGGTGTTTGTCGGTGATGTTGGCGATGTTGTTGTGGATGCTCCCCAGTCGAGGTCGTGCAAGGCAAGGCAAGGCAAGGCAGTAACAAAAAGGATGCGAGGTTACAGACGGCAAAAGGCGCCGCATCCCATCATACATAAAGCGGGGAGCCGTAGGACGACGGGGACCGACCGAAGCCTCAAAACGAACTAGGAGGTGCATGATAGTCCGTCTCTACTGAGTAGTTGTTATTTCTCGACAACGCCAGACGAAGAAGAACATGATCCAAGTTGGTTTTCTTTACCAAAAGCCTTGATTTTCATCTGCACACGCCACGGCCAGCTAGACGAGGGGTGGGCAGTCGATATGTATTACACTCCCCCTCCTTTTTTCTCATGATGGTCTTCTTGTCTCCCCGGATTTAGGTAGGACAGACATCAGGCTTACATCTAGTTGTACCAGTTTCAAAGCCCCCGAGCATCCAATCCCACGGTCCCGAAGCCGCGGAAATCAAAGTACAAAAGTAAGAAAACACCAGCGGATGTATGACGGGATTCACTCCGCATTGTAATCTGCAAGAAACTAGCAAGAAGTTGGTCCGGGGTTGGGAGAAGCTGGCCAGAACCCCGGACCAACGCATCAAAAGGAATTGGTGTGTGAAGTGCGCGCGTGTGTGTGTGTGTGTGGCATCCATCAAGCTGCGGATTTCCTCTTCTGGCCCGCGCTACGGTCCGGGGAAGCACGGCCCTCTGTTCCTTTTTTCCCCGTCACGTATTACTCGTGCTTTTCTTTTTCCTTTTCCTTCCTTTTGCAGGGATATGGATCTGCAGGGTAAACACAGAAGAGAAAGACATGAAGGCAAGGGGGGCTTGCCGCTGAGGCTGGGCGGATGATCCGTGTGTGTGCGTGTGTGTGTGTCGAATGGACATGGGAGCAGGTGAAAGGCAAGGTACTTACAAAAAAAAATGCAGCTTGCAGTACGAGGCATAATGTAAAAGTCTGGTGTGTTCTGCTGTGTCCGTTTGCATATGATGCTTAAGAGTACACTTACACGATGCTGTGCTGCGTCTCTGGTGTCACCGTAGCACTCAGGCTGTAGGCTGTATGCACATGGGTAATACCTAGGTTGATAGGTCAGAAGAGCCGGCAAGTCAAGGCAAGAAAAAAGCAAAGAAACCCCCCCCAGGCTCGCGGGCCACTGCAGGACGTCCATCATTATAATAGGCGCCTGCCCTACAGCCTGACCCTTTGCAAGCAGCGACAAGTTGCCTTTTTCTCTTAACTTGCAGTTGCGAGACACGGGAAACATGTGTATTGATGGTGTTCCCATTCCGCAGCCTGACGATGCACGAATGCAACCAACATACTAAATCGCAGCCAGGGAATAATTTAATAGTAGAAAAAAAAAACAAGGTAGTAAAGAGAGATCAAGGAGAAAGGAGCGGAACGGCTATTCACGGGCAATCCACCCTTCTCAATCCTTGCCGCGAGGCTGCTCTGGAAGAGATGAAATCCGCGATACAACCCTGGTCCATCGTGCCGCGAATATGGACCAGCTGAGATGGGGACTTGTCTCCCCTGTGCTGAAAAATTGATTGAAATTACGCCTCACCCTGTGGCAAGGATTCCATTTGCCAACTTTTTGCCATTCAGCTCTCCTTTTGAAAAATGTATAGTCCTGTATGTGCAGCAGGTAGAATCACCAGCAACTTCGCAACTCCGGACAGAGTTAATACAAAGTGCACTTTTAGACCACATCCTCAACCCATCAACACACTCACACCCAGAAAGAAAGAAGAGAAATAAATATGACAAAAAAAAAAGAAAAGAAAAGAAAAGAAAAGAAAAGAAAAGAAAAGAAAAGAAAAGAAAAGAAAAGACAAAAAAAAAGAAAAAAAAAAAAA